>NC_079169.1:13154143-13454143 GCF_947568905.1 Ostrea edulis
CTTAGATATTTTAGTCATTATAAGGACTAGGATCATCAAATTTTGACAGTTGATGCATCTTAGGACCTTGTGTCAAGTTGTCTCAAAAGTAGGTCACGGTGACCTACTTTTTGAATTTTGCAGGTATTTATTTTAAAATTAATTTTGATGCATATCTTGGACACTTTGAAGCCTATGATCATCAAAACTTGTCAGTTGGTGGATCATGGGACCTTGAAATGCGTCAACTGAAAAATAGGTCACCATGACCTATTTTCTGAATTTTATGGCTTATCATTTATAGATATATTTTAAGTTGTTATTTCAAATACCGAGAGGTTTAGAATCATCAAATCTTGTAAGTTGATGCATCTTGAGGCCTTGAAACATATTTATAAAAAAGTAGGTCACAGTGACCTACTTTTTGAATTTTCCAGATATTCAAATTTCACATTTTCAATTTTAGATGCATATTTTGGGCACTGTAAAACCTAGGATCATCAAACTTTGTCAGTTGATGCGTCTTCAGTCTTCGGTTTGTGTCGACCAAAAAGTAGGTCACCGTGACCTACTTTTGGTATTTGACAGCTAAATTACTATATTTCAGACACTATTTGACCTACAGTACACGACACGAGTTTTATACACCCCACCGTGGAAAGACCACGGTGGAAAATCCACGGAGATACACCATGTCCTCGGTGTTCCACGGTGTGTGTTATTTGCGAATACACACAGCTGCTAAGAGCTTTGTTCTGGACACGGGCGCCTTGCGGGAGATGTGAAAATGTGCCGCAGGCCAAATAATCAAGATAAGGGTGGAATTTTAAGAAAAGAAAAAATGTCGATATTTTCCCCCCTGATACTTATATTGTTTTTCAGCATATTGAGCCGATTCCAACGATACCAAACACTATATATTATGTTTTTAAGAAAACCTGGTTTTGACTTTTTTTCTTTTAGTCTTCTTTCTTCATTAAAATATTCTTAAATTCTATGTTTAAATAATGCGTACTTGCAGGCAATTCCTGTTTTGAATGCGAATTAGTATATTCAGTAAATGAAAAACATACATGTACAACATGTAATAGGGATATTTAATAATTACCGAGTGCTCTCTCTCTCTCTCTCTCTGTGTGTGACAAATGCGCTGTTTAACATAATTACCTCCATCATATTGTGTTGATATGCATCTTGACAAATATAACTTTATCAAATATAGAAATTAGAGCATTGTCGACGATTAACAAATTGGAATTAATTTATTACGTAATTAATAGAAGCAAAAATACAAACCATCGAATGATTTATTTTTAAAATCCCGAGTTAATTACATTTGACCGAGACTTATGTTCGATGTACTTTGATAGAGGTTTTCATAAAAAAAAAATGTTCATCGGGAGTGTCTGGATAATGCAATGATTTTTGTATAATAAATATATACCATGCAAATTCCTAGGGTCTTTCTCACAGTATAACTCAATTACGGTTAGCTAGTTTGGGTTTTGACTTCTCATGAAAAGTGTGAAATATATTGGGTCGGCGCGATATCAGATCTAGTCTAAGATCACGGGTATCTTACGCCGACCCAATATATTTCACACTTTCCGCAAGAAGCTAAGCACTTCTGTTGATTTCAAATACACGGATTAGCTGACTCCCATTGTCCTACTGAGGCGAAAACCCCTTCGAATTTGCATGGAATGTACAAGTTATACACAGGTCATTGTTATAGTCATACATCATAGTACCGCTAACCCGACAAGCATTTTTTTTAATTTTGAATAAGTTATTGAATGACGAAGTATGACCAAACAGCAGATTGAACTTTATAGAGCCCCGTGCTAACATTACTTATATTTTTCAATGTATCAGAAGGGGTATGTTGCCGGTTAAGTTGTGTAAATTTCTTGACAAGCAATAAAATAACAACAAAAATGGTGCTTAAATTGTCCGATTACGAAAACCTTTCAAGTTTTCAAAGTACACCCTCTCCGATTCTACGTGCTTGTAATCAATATTTAAGGATGTAAATCCTTGGTGTCAAATGCAACTAGTTCATGAAAAAAGACTAATATAAATATAAACAGAAATGACTTAACGATTATTTGCTTTTATTCATATACGCTATCGATTATTAAAATCTTTAATTTAATCTTTAGATGCATTAGATAATGAAAGCAAGAGAGAGAGAGAGAGAGAGAGAGAGAGAGAGAGAGAGAGAGCATTGGTAATCATAAAAAAAAAATGCATCTTCGTTAGCCGAGATTATTCGTGCACGAAGGCACAGTTGACTCAAAACCCATTGCTAGCGGAGATTAGATGAATTTTACCCCCGTATTATGTTATAACTGACCAAAACCTAGTACGTTTGTTTTACAACTTTCATTCAGAAGACGCGCAAGTTATTGAGTTACTGAATAAACGAGAAAACGTCTGCATTTTTATTTCAATCGTTGTCAACTCTATACTTTGTGATATTTCAAGACTACATGTACTCAATTCAATTTATTGGATCTCATCACCATTATGCAATGGTATATAAAAATATAAAGACAAAAAGCTGTTATATATACATTTAGTAAATAATACATGCGTGTAATAAAGTATTTATCAAGTTAGAAAAAAAAACCTAAAAAAAAAACGTGTTATTATTAATGTGAAGTATGGGCATTCTAATGAAATTTTCCTAATGAAAGTACGGAGTTTTCTAAAGGTTTGTTTAAAAGTAAAGATAGTTTTAATATTTATTTGTTTAAGTGATAAAAATTTGATTCTTTGCTCACATTGCTTCACATTTGAGTACATAATGAAATTCATATCCAATGTAAACATGTACATGTATATAGCTGACCTTAATCACATATTCCTAATTACAATGAAACCCTTACGTAAAAATAAACTATTGCTTATGGTACACATTTCTTTGAACTGCTGTTTATCAAATTGAAATTACTGGCATGTGATTGTCGTTGTTCATGACACTTCTTTTATTTGGTGAATTTGTGCTGCACGTGCCGTGAAACAATGTACCGACGAGTGGTAGGAATAACACAGGTGTTTATATACAGGATGTCGAGAATTTGGGCGTTTCATAAAAAGGTGTGAACGTCTGCAGGGAAGTCTACATACGGATATGAACCGAAAACACCAACGTATCATTAAACAACAATTACAAGAATTGAATGATTTATAGCTAATTTCTAAATAAGTAATGGGGTGAGGGCATGTATGCTGGCCAAGCGAAAAGGTTTTTTGGGAGAATCATTTCGGAAATTATTTCTTTGTTTTATCACACGGAGGTACACGGTGGCATCGACGGAGGTACAGGTGACATCCACGGAGATCCTCCGTGGACTTCAATGTCTAGCTCGCGCGGAAAAATAGGACTTCAAAGGTGCCGACAATTTTAAAGGTCCACCGTGTTTGGGGCAAATTTGTTCCACCGCGTTGCGTGGAACACGCATAAAACTCGTGTCGTGTACTGTACAATCATCAAACTTTGTCAGTTGATGCATTTTGAGTCTTCGGAGTGTATCGACCAAAAAGTAGGTCACTGTGACCTACTTTTGGCATTTGACAGTTATATTTATATATTTCAGTCACTAATTGACCTACAATCATCAAACTTTGACAGTTGATGCATCTTGAGTCAACGGAGTGTGTCGACCAAAAAGTAGGTCACCTTGACCTACTTTTGGAATTTGACGGCTATATTTATATATTTCAGATACTATTTGACCTACAGTCATCAAACTTTGTCAGTTGATGGGTATTGCATGTTCGAAAGGTTTCGACCAAAAAGTAGGTCAACTTCACCTACTTTTGGAATTGGACACCTATATTTATATATTTCAGATACTATTTGACCTACAGTCATCAAACTTTGTCAGTTGATGTGTCTTGCATGTTCAAAGGGTGTTGACCAAAAAGTAGGTCACCTTGACCTACTTTTGAAATTGGACGGCTATATTTATATAATTCAGATACTATTTGACCTACAGTCATCAAACTTTGTCAGTTGTTGGGTCTTGCATGTTTGAAGGGTGTTGACGAAAAAGTAGGTCATCTTGACCTACTTTTGGAATTTGACAGCTATATTTATACATTTCAGATACTATTTGACCTACAGTCATCAAACTTTGTCAGTTGATGGGTCTTGCATGTTCGGAGTTCGCTGACCAAAAAGTAGGTCACCATGACCTACGATTGGAATTTGACAGCTATATTTCAATATTCAGATACTAATGGGCTTAAAATCATCAAACTTTGTCAGTTGATATTTCTTGGGTTCTCAAAATGTGTAAACCAAAAAGTAGGTCACATTGACCTACTTTTTTTTAATTCTTAGGATTTAACTAAAGATTTAGAATACTAAGAGGCTAAGAATAGAAATGGTGGGGTTGTACAATTTATCAGAAGAGCGATTCTAGGCCCTTGGGCCTCTTGTTATGTCTCACTAGAGAGATTCCAAATGGTAGAGTCATTGTAGTCTAGTTATGATGTCAAAGTCTACTGCGCTACATTACGAAGTTTCGTGCTTCACTGTATATTCGTAACGTAGTGTAGTTGACTGTGACATCAAAGTTAGCGTCGTCGTTGTTTTGAAAGGAACTTTTGTTATACACATGAAATAACGATACAGCCCAAATCCTGGCTGTCAAAAATTGGCGTTTTCCTGTGGTACATGAGAGAAGTGAGTTCAACAGGGTACCAGCTTGCGCTTGTGTTTGCAACAATCAGCGGGGAACCAGTTTTGGAAAAAAATGGCTTCAAAGAAGAGAGTCCAGTTTGATGATCATGATTGGCAACAAACCCTATTAAGCATCAGATTTTCTGGTTGCAGTAGCTCAGTGCTTCGTAAATAGGAGGTCGTGACTTCGAGTCCCGCTCGTGCCAGAGCCGCATCAAACCTAAGAAGTAAACATGGTTAGTGATTGCTCCTTCGCCAAACGCTCGTCATTTACTAGATTTAGAAGTGAGAATCATGAGTCTTTCAGATGCGACATTAAAAATGGAGGTACTGTGTCGCTGCAGGCATTGGCACGTTGAAGAACCCTCACTGCAATGGCCCCGAGCGCTAAGCGTAGGTCTAAATTTGTGATAGTTCACCTACAACAGGTGATGTCTCAATTATCGACGGGATGAAAAACAATTAAACAACAACAACAACAAACAACAACAAACAACACAGGAACGACCGAGGAAAATTCCCAAACAGTTGACTGCAGTCATGATAATTAAACTGAAGAATTGAAAAATGAAAAGTCAGTTTAATTTTAAAGTTTTCAGTTTATTTTGAAGCATTACTTCATATGTATTTAGGGCCTAAAGTTTTCATGGAGAAGGCCAAAATGGCCTATAATTTTTGTATCATTTAGGCCATCTGTCCTATCAAATTGCATTCCAATCTGAATCACTGGTTAATGACACACTGTGTAGATGTGCATATCCCCAGAGAAATGTGATTCAATAATTTTTCTGGAATTTATGCCCCTATTGAACTTCGAATTTCGAGCCCGTCTGTCCTGTTCTTGCAGTAATGCATATCATTAATATTCATTGTGTGAGGCATTGTCAAGCAATGTTTGTGCGAGGCATTGTCAAGCAATGTTGGAGCATGGGATATGTGAGCTTGCTCACCTCTGCTTTCTTTCATTTCCTATGTAACATGTAAGACGAGTTTCGATTGGTTAACAAGCTGGATGTAAGTTTCCGTACACCCTGCTGATCTGAGGCGTAAATAATGTGACGTCACAATATATTTTCTCTCTAAGGGATGCAAGACAAAGATGGTCTATTATGTTAGACATAGGACTGTCACAATCACAAAGAGAATTAATTGAGTGTGTAAATGTTCCTTAAAATGGACAGATCACAAAGAGAATTTATTGAGTGTGTAAATGTTCCGTAAAATGGACAGATCACAAAGAGAATTTATTCAGGGTGTAAATGTTCCTTAAAATGGACAGATCACAAAGAGAATTTATTCAGGGTGTAAATGTTCCTTAAAATGGACATTTTATAAAGTTTCAAGTGTTGTCTTACAGGTGAATGCAGAAAAAGGAAAACACACAGACACCAATGTGAATGCAGATTCAGGTATCTGTTCTTAATTAGATGTTTTAGATTTGAACAATTGGAATATTTTTATTCCGAATGAATGTTTCATATCTGTAGTACAGTATGTGTGTTTTCTAAATGATATTTATTGTTATTGAATTCTTGGAATTTCTTCGATAGTATCTCCAAGGAAGAGTTCAAGTCCTAAAAAGTAAGATTTTCTCTGTAATAATTCTTATCTAACTGACACCTAATTGTTATCTGATATCTAATTCTTATCTAACAGATATCTAATTCTTATATAACATATCTGATTCTTATGTAACTGATATCTAATTCTTATCTAACTGATATCTAATTCTTATCTAACTGATATCTGATTCTTATGTAACTGATACCTAATTGTTACGTAACTGATATCTAATTCAAACACATGTATGTGCACGTAGTATATGATTGGACCTATTTTTTGGCTTTGAATTCTTTTTGTATAAAATATATACCATTGAACATGCTTCTGTTTTAGGAGGAAACTCTCAGAGAGCTCACATTCTCAGGATATCAGCTATAAGTCACTAGGAACAAGGATCTATGAAAAACATCACTTAAGCCCCAGTACGGTACTGAATGCTGATATTCCTAAGTTAAATGTTTGGCACAGAGAGCAGTCCCGACAAACGACAGGGGTTCCAAGCTCACCACCGAAACGACACCCCTGGCTCGATGCTGAGGTAAATGATTTCTATCGCTGCGTACAGATACACGGTGTAGGAAATTGGAATAAGATTAAAGATGCCATGAATACCAGTAGAAGCAATGTTCACCTCAAGGACAAATGGAGAACCATAATGAAATCACGGGAGATAGACAGACTGAGGAGGAAATTCGGACCAGTGAAAATATAAAAAATTACATTTGTACATTGTATCATTCTTAAAGTAGTAGTGTCTGTTTTAAGCTCACCTGAGCACAACAAGGCTTTAGTAAGCTACTCAGGCTCCATGACCATAGACTGAAAAGTATAGACTCGAGTCAGTTCACATGTAAACCCTGAGTTTGTTGAAATTACACAAATTCTTTATTTTATTATACTTTTGAGATTCTGAATCATATCAAATTCTAATCTCAAAATGAATTTTATTGATAAAAGTATCAATCTTTTATGGATTGAATTGATTTGAAATTTTAATTTGAGTTTATCTCAGTTTACAGTCATGGTGCCACATCACAGTCCATCGCCATCATCGCAGTATCGTAATCTTTTCATATTTTCAACCTCTCCCTGGAGATTGATAGTCCAATTTTAACCAAGCTTAAAACAAAGCATTGTTTGGTAAAGAGTGTTGAAGTTTGTTCAAATGATTCTATGGGATGATGATAAGAAAACACAAAAATTGTTTAGTGTGTCACATTTTTTTTCATTTCTGAAGAATCACTATGACAAAAGTTAAAACTTGTGTAATGAAGATTGAAGTTCAAACCTCCCTGTAGAACTGTGGCTCTCACCCGGGGAGGGGGGGGGGGGTTGTCCCAAATTTTTGCTTTCCTATGGAACTACATGCAGTCAGTTCATACCACAAGCCCCGGGCAACAATGGATGTTCATTTCAAGGTGACCGTTAAGGCCCATATAGGTCTCTAGTCATATTTTATGAAGGCATATAGGCAATAATCCACCTGTGTAGATTAATGTGTTTATTCTATTGCTCCCTGGGGCGATGGCAGGGGCCACAATAGGGCTTCAAAGATGGACAAACATCTCGAAATATATTAGGAAATTCTTTAAAAATCTTTGTTGTAAGAACCAAATTAATACAAAATTTTCTGAATAAAAAGTGATGAGGACAAGTTGTGAAGCTACATGTAATATGTAAGCACTCACATATACTGTAGATTCCTAAATATACGCAAAGAATTTATGATCATGTAATTTCATGAGAGGCGTCACTCGCGAAATAAAATTTAATTTTCTGTAGTTAGAATACATGTAAGAACAGATGACACATGAATTCATGTTCACGCGATTTGAGGTATACGAGTCATTTTGCCATATTAAATACTTGTGTAAAATGAGGAGTCTACAATAAAATTTGCATGTACATAAGTTAAAAGTCCTTTGATCAGGTAGTCCAAAATTTTACAATGGAGTTATAAAAAAAAAAATTCTCAGTCAACAAAAGTACTATATTTATCAAATGATTTTGAGCAGGCATACTCGTGTAATGTTGATTCAAGTTTGTTCAAATCGTTACCAAGGGCCGGGGTGGGTTGAGAAGTTTTTACATAATCATTATGTATGGAAAAAATGTAAATCATATCCTCAGGACCCAGGATATTTTCATTTATTTTGAAAACCACAAAGATACCCTTAATATTAAGGTAGATCGATCCTCATGTGATGTCATAGGTTTTTACAAAAAAGATTTTAATTATTAAATTAAACTTTGCTCATGATAGAAATATGCCTTTCAAAAACATTTAATTCACTGGATAAAGTTAAAAATTTGTAAATTGTTGATAGTGAAAAAGTTTTATATTTTCTACAGATAATCAATAAAATGTTGTCAATGACAATAACTCCAAGACTGGTATTTCCTCTATTGTATGTTTATCATACAGTGATTTACTTAATATCCAATTGAATTATTCATATTTATAAATTAGCAGTTTTTCTAAACAGTTGGCATCAAAAATTTGTCATTTTAACAAGTTTTTATCTATTTTTATTATTCTGTTTTACGTGTGATTTTCTGATGTTTACCTCTACTTCTGATTATACCCCCCGCAACAAGTTGTGGGGGGGGTATACTGGAATCGGGCTGTCCGTCCGTCCGTCCGTCTGTAGACGCAATGGTTTCCGGGCTCTAAAGCATTATCCTTTCCACCTACCGTCACCATATCATACATATGGACTACCCATGGGATGAAGATGTTCCCTATCGATTTTGGGGTCAAAAGGTCAAAGGTCACGCGCACTGGACATCGAAGTAGCAATATGGTTTCCGGGCTCTAAAGCGTTATCCTTTCCACCTACCGTCACCATATCATACATATGGACTACTCATGGGATGAAGATGTTCCCTATCGATTTTGGGGTCAAAAGGTCAAAGGTCACGCGCACTGGACATCGAAGTAGCAATATAGTTCGGTTTGTCATGCCATTTGTTTTTTACACTCAGAAAAGAGGTAGTTTATACCTATTACCAACACCCTTTGGGAGATTGGGGTAAGCGGGGGGTATTCTTAGTGAGCATTGCTCACAGTACCTCTTGTTTTGTCTGACATCATTAAAAAGGTTGCTACATACAAATTTTCTTTGGTTACTTAATTAAATTAAACTGAATGGAAATTAATAGTTTTTCCACTTTCAACCATTGATATTGATAAGTCACATGAGGATGGAGCTACCTTAATAATTATCACTCAAATTTGAATGATGATGGTCTGGACTAGAATTTATTTAATGTACTACTAGAGACCTATAGATCTTTGTGAATCTTTACAAAAGTAATAGGATAAAAATGCTTAATCAAAGGTTGTATTTTATCTTAACGAATATTTGAAATTAGTATGGCATTTGTACAACTATTATGTTAGCTTTCAATAAATGATATTCAATTTCTTTTTTTTTTTTTTATACATCTGCTTCAAAATGAGGAGCATTTTTATCCCCCCCCCCCCCCCCCCCCCCGAACAAAGGGGGGGGGGGGGGGGTATACAGGAATCACTCTGTCTGTCTTACCATCTGTCTGTGCAGATTCGTGTCCGGGCCATAACTTCTTTGTTCTTTGACAAAGGCATACCATATTTGGCACACAGGTGGATCACCATGAGACGATGTGTCGAGTACCTTCATGACCTCTATATGACCTTGACCCCAAGGTCAAAATAAAAGGTTTTTTACAATGGATTCGTGTCTGCACCATAACTTCTTTATTCTTTGACATAGGCATACCATATTTGACACATGAATGTATCACCATGAGACAATGTGTCGGATACCTTCATGACCTCTATATGACCTTGAATTTTGACCTCAAGGTCAAAATTGATTATAGGGTTTTGACAGTCATACCAAAAGACATGGGTGTATCACCATGAGATTATGTGTCATGTACATTCATGACCTTGACCTTTGATCTCAAGGTCAAAATTATAGGTTTATACCATGGATTTGTGTTCGGACTATATCTTCCATTTTCTTCTACAAAGGCATACCATATTTTTACACTCGGGAAAGAGGTAATTTATACCTATTAACAACACTTTTTGGGAGATTGGGGTAAGCGGGGGGTATTCTTAGTGAGCATTGCTCACAGTACCTCTTGTTTTTTCTATACCCCTGCAAACAGTTTATGAGGGAGGATGCAAGGGAATCATTGTCTGTCCATAGACATAATTTGTCTAGAATGTATCTTTAACACCGATGAACAGATTTTATGCATATCTTATATGAATAACGAAGCATCTGCTATTTTGATTTAAATTTTTAAACATTCAAGGAAGTTACGGATATTATTTTCCCACTAAGCGGGGGGTGGATGGGTGTGATGTTGTCATTGTTCAGAATATATTTTAATTAAAGGAGCATGGACACAGTTTAAACTGAAAATTTTCAAATTTTACATTCCACATTTTTAATGTTTACAATGCTTAATAACTAAAATATTTCTAATGGTCAGTGAAAATTTGAATGTCATTTGTTGAGTTACAAGTGAGATACAGCACAATTCCTTGTTATGTAAACAATGCTCGTGCCAGGTTTGTTTGTGTTCTGAATTAACTTGTAAATTAAAATATCTGTTTAAACTTTTACTGGTATATTAAACCTATAAACAAAAACGTGACATAAGCCTTGTTTACATAAAGAATTGTTAGCTTTGTATTTATTTCTCTTGTAACTCAACAGCTGACATTCAAATTTTTGCTGACCATTAGAAATACCTTAGTTAAAGCATTGTAGAAAAGGGCATGGATATGATTTGTGCTGAAAATGTTCAAATTTTATTTTTCCATTTTTAATGTTTACAATATGCAGCAGGAACGTAGACATTTGAACTCCGATAAGCCAAATAGAAGTGTTCACAATCTATTTTACACCCTCAGATCCACTATAATTTTAAGAATAACAATTGAACCCTCCTGTTCCTACAATATGCACATCTGCATGACATTGAAGTATTGTACAAACAAGTCTATCGGATAAACCATATAGGAGAAGCATTCACAAGCTGTTTTAACATCCTCCACCCCTTAGAAGCACTATAACTTTAGGGATGATTGGATCCTCCTGCCCCTGCAATATATTATGTAAATATGCAAATGGCATTGAAATATTGCACAAAATTTCAAGTCTATCAGATAAGCCATATATAGAAGCATTCACAAGCTATTTTAACATCCTCCACCCCTCTTAGACTCACGACAACTTTTAGGAAAATAATTGGATCCTCCTGCCCTGACAATATGCACATCTAATGGCAATGAAGCATTGTACAAAGTTTCAAATCTATATCCGATAAGCAATACAGGAGAAGTGTGCACAAGCTATTCTACATCCTCCACCCCTCTTAAATCCACTTTAAACTTTTAGGAAAATGATTGGATCCTCCTGTCCCAACAATGACATCTACAAATGGCAATGAAACATTGTACAAAGTTTCAAATCTATCTGATCAGCCATATAGGAGAAGCGTTCACAAGATTTTGTGAGACAGACAGACAGAAAGTACAAAAACAATGTCTCTCCCTGAAAGAGGGGAGACATAATTCTCCATGAGCACAAAGTCACTATTTCCCGCCATCCAATGTGCCCAGTTTGAGGTTTACAAAATCACTATTCCCACCATCCAATGCGAGGTTTACAAAATCACTATTCCCACCATCCAATGCGAGGTTTACAAAATCACTATTTCCCACCATCCAATGTGAGGTTTACAAAATCACTATTTCCCACCATCCAATGCGAAGTTTACAAAATTACTATTTCCCACCATCCAATGTGAGGCTTACAAAATCAGTATTTCCCCACCATCCAATGTGAGGTTTACAAAATTACTATTTCCCACCATCCAATGCAAGGTTTACAAAATCACTATTTTCACCATCCAATGTGAGGTTTACAAAATCACTATTTCCCACCATCCAATGTGAGGTTTACAAAATCAGTATTTCCCACCATCCAATGCGAAGTTTACAAAATCACTATTTCCCACCATCCAATGCGAAGTTTACAAAATCACTATTTCCCACCATCCAATGCGAAGTTTACAAAATTACTATTTCCCACCATCCAATGCGAAGTTTACAAAATCACTATTTCCCACCATCCAATGCAAAGTTTACAAAATCACTAATTCCCACCATCCAATGTGAGGTTTACAAAATCAGTATTTCCCACCATCCAATGCAAGGTTTACAAAATCACTATTTTCACCATCCAATGTGAGGTTTACAAAATCACTATTTCCCACCATCCAATGCAAGGTTTACAAAATCACTATTTTCACCATCCAATGTGAGGTTTACAAAATCACTATTTCCCACCATCCAATGTGAGGTTTACAAAATCATTATTTCCCACCATCCAATGTGGTTCACAAAATCACTATTCCCACCATCCAATATGAGGTTTACAAAATCACTATTACCCACCATCCAATGCAAAGTTTACAAAATCACTATTTCCCACCATCCAATGCAAAGTTTACAAAATCACTATTTCCCACCATCCAATGCGAAGTTTACAAAATCACTATTTCCCACCATCCAATGCGAGGTTTACAAAATCACTATTTCCCATCATCCAATGCGAGGTTTACAAAATCACTAATTCCCACCATCCAATGTGAAGTTTACAAAATCAGTATTTCCCACCATCCAATGTGAGGCTTACAAAATCAGTATTTCCCCACCATCCAATGCGAGGTTTACAAAATCACTATTTTCCACCACCCAATGTGCTCAGTTTCTAG
The DNA here is from genome assembly GCF_947568905.1 of Ostrea edulis. Classification (NCBI taxonomy): domain Eukaryota; kingdom Metazoa; phylum Mollusca; class Bivalvia; order Ostreida; family Ostreidae; genus Ostrea; species Ostrea edulis. The sequence goes on from NC_079169.1 coordinate 13,167,159, forward strand.
TTTGTTTCAAAACAACAATGAATGCATGCATGTCACATGGGAAATTAGTCGAAGCCTGGGTGGTAAATGTCGCTACGTTGATAAAATTTCATCCAAATCTCACCCCAATACCCTTAAATCTTGTCCCAAATCTCACGCCATCATCTTGTCCCATTACCCCAAATCTCGCCCCAATACCCACAATTATCTCACTCTTAAATGAGTATGATCTTGCCCTTTGCCTCATTTTTCATCACATATATGGGTAATGAAAGGGGAAAAAATAAGTTGAACTTCAAAACTCCAAGTTTTAAGTCTACATTTTATTCCCACATTTGATTGTGTTTCAATAAATACAAGTTAAACATTGAAAACTAATATTGCAAAAACATAATTTCATAATACATTTCTATTCATGATAGTTGTAAAACTTAGTCCATCATTTCTCTGTAACATACTGTAATACAGACACAAAAAAAAAAAAAAGATTAATAAACAAACTATCAGTCAAAAATATAAAACAACCAACTAAAATAAGTAGTTCTTACATGATTGGTGTATGTGTGATTTTTCATTTCTGTTAACAAATGAGGAAATCCGATGTTAGATCATTAGTTCCTAATATACACTGTCATGTGATCATCCTATACAAGTAACATTAAAAACTATACGATAGCGGACATTGTCTCTGATCGTGTTATTCTATAACATACAAAAAATCATACAATAACTGACATTGTCTCTGATCGCGTTATTCTATAACATACAGAGTTATATGACAGCAGACATTGTTTATGATCGCGTTATTCTATAATATACAGAATTATATGACAGCAGACATTGTCTCTGATTGTGTTATTCTATAACATACAGAATTATATGACAGCAGACATTGTTTCTGATTGTGTTATTCTATAACATACAGAATTATATGACAGCAGACATTGTTTCTGATTGTGTTATTCTATAACATACAGAATTATATGACAGCAGACATTGTCTCTGATCGCGTTATTCTATAACATACAGAATTATATGACAGCGGACATTGTTTCTGATCGCATTATTATATAACATACAGAACTATATGATAGTGGAAATTGTATCTGTTCATTGTGATGATATTTGATGAATACCGGAAAAATATTTTGTACACGTATTTGATTGCAATGAAAGCAATTTTTACAGACAGTCTCTGCATTTTTTATAAAGAAGTCTGTCAGAATACTAGCTTCAATAAATGCTTGCACAAAAATAAATGATCATTGTAATTATGGCCAGCTGTGTTGACTATAAGCAATCTCAAAGACTATAGTGTTATTGTGAACATTTACTATACAGGACTGTCAACAAAGTTCCGGGAACAGATTTGCACAAAGCATTGGAAATGAATTAAAACAGTAAACGTAACTTAAAAATTTCTATTCACACCGTCAATACTGTTAGCACTCTTAAGCCTTGCAATATGTTGGCTGTCCTAGATCTATATAATATATAATGTCAAAGAAAAAACTACTAAGCACTTGTCATTGTACTGAATAACACTTGTGTTCCGTGAGTCTGTATTTCCGTAGTCTTGCCATGTTGGTAAGGGCAGATTTAGCAGCGAGACTTAAGTTTAATGGTTTATGTAAAATTATTTATAGAACTTTATAATATCTGCCTGAAGAGGATTTAAAGAATTGATGTTGAACTAGAGTTCTCTGGAACAATAAGCGACATACAATAGACACTAATAAATGTACTGACATACATTAGCTGCCATATATTTGCATTAGAATAAATAAAAGCACTTGCATAATAAAGAAATGTTATAGAAAGAACAGACAAGAGTAAAAATAAGGTTGGCGTCCAGATTAGACATGGCAATAAGACCCGCCCATTGCCTGCCACCTCTATATGTCATGTAAAACACCACTGGGACTGGTTTGTTCGTGGCAACACCCCCTCCAGTTGGGCATGTTTCCTGTGTCACTACCACTCGCCCTCCACTATCTCTGGCTTGTCCATGGTGAAGTCCTGACTAAGGTACACCGGACTTACGAACTTTCGCCCCTCCACTAGCTTGTTCAGACCCTGAAAAATGAGATCAAGTTCAGCCACATTGAATGTTCCCTATCGCCTAGTATATTACAGATGTAGAAATTGACTCACTGCTCTTTAAGGTAGCTCACTACACTAAAGCTCATACTCTTTATCACACTAAATCACAAGATGGCGATTTAAATGTTTGTGAAAGTATTTGCATTGATCGATTTGTTTGTCTAACATCGTAGCTCAGTGGTAAAAGCATTGGGCTGGTGAACCGCAGATCCTGAGTTCAAAGCCGCCAGTCTTTTGTTCATATATGTTGAAATAAATTTTTGAAAATCATGTTTTTATCCAAATTTGCATATTTTCTGCCTTTTTGGCAAATATACGTATTATATATCATCACATCTTTTATGGTTAAATCAATTTGTACTGATTTGAGAAACTATTTCAGGGTGTAGTGAACCACCTTAAAATCACTGCCCTTTGAACTGTTTCATTAAAATTCACATGGGAAGATGGGGGTTGCAACTCTTTAGCTTGTGAGCATTTCCGGTCAAAACCTTCGTCTTTTGTGGATGTTAACTTGATACATTTATCAACATTCTTTCAACAACCACTGTCAATTTCAACCACAGTCTGTGATCTTGACCTTTCCAAAATGACCTTGAGAGGCTTTGGTCCAAAAGATTAATAACTGTTGAAATATTGTTGAAATGAAGTATTTTTTTCATATATAAGGTAGATGTTCTGAGTGATCTTGACCTTTACAAAATGACCTTTGTCTTAAATCCATTTGCTCAATATTACATACTTGTGTGATATATGATCAATATCTGTTCAAAAACTGTTGAAATAAATAACTTTTTACTTATATAAGGTATATGTTCTGAGTGACTTGACCTTTCCAAAATGACCTCGATTCAAAAATAAGAAAATGGCAATATATGACCTAAATTGTGTGCATAAGAAGTTATGCTGTAAATTAAAGGTTTTCAGATTGGTGGGTCAGTAGCTCTCTGGTATATCCCAGAGTTATTTCGGAAGCTACCCCCCCCCCTCCCAGTGGGACAACACTAGCCTATAATAAACAGCTGTTACAGACCCTGGATCCTATCGTGGTTCTAAGGAGTAACAGGTCTACTGTATGCATGTATTTGTGATTTATATCTTAGAATAAGATGTTTAAGGTAAGACCCCATGTCTTCTGTAGTCCTTTCTGGTGATTTAAATCTGCCTTCTATATTAAATGAAGCTTTCATGTGTAATCTTGCGGTAATGAAGAAACAGTTTATGTACTGTTCATGAATTAAACTCAATTGACCCTCTGTTTTAAAACATGCGAGAACTTGTAAATGTCCATTGTATATATGATGAGTATTTCAGCAAAGTAAAACTGTGACAAGCTAAATGTCCATTATATATATGGTGAGTATTTCAGCAAAGTAAAATAGTGACAAGCTAGAGAAGTGATAGAGTTTATGCTTCCTACCTCTCCTGCGTACGACACGAGAGGCGAGATCTCGCTCTCTACAAACAAAGCTTCATCTTCTCCTTTTTGACTGCAAATTAAAGTTGAAAATGAATGTGAGAAATAAAAATCACGTTAAGAAATCACACTTATAAAATCAACCATTTACCTCATGTCGTAAGTAAGAAACGCTGGTAAATGTATTACTGTACGTGTTCTTGTTTAAGCTGGATTCATATCTTATTTTCATTTTTTAATTCATATTGTAAAACTTATACGGTATCAATTTTGATGCGCATTTCGACAAATAATGTCTCTTCAGTGATGCTCAACTGAAATGTTTGAAATCCGAAATAACAATGAAACATAAATTTTTATTTTGTGTGTTAATTCATAGTTGCGCTACAAATATGAAAATTTCATTATCCATTACTATATATAACAGAATCGATGGATCAACCAATGCACCATCTCTGAATGCATCCAATTCTAAAATAAGTACACATACACTATATAAACTTGGTGAAAAAGATTCACCCGAAATTTTGTTTTTTTTGAAAATTATACGAATTATATTAATTTATCCTTGGAAACCTTTCACCTGTAATCTTAAAATTTAGAAGTTTTAATTTCTACATTTATACAAACTGTATAAAAGAATTTCAATGGGGGAAATTAGCATTTAAAATCTGCAGTAAGCTTCAATCTGTCATAATATTCAAAGCACAAAACTGTATATATGATTACAATTAAAAGTTGAACTAGATACAAACCCATTTCCGCCCCCTTTTTCTTCTGCTTTCTTCTGGCTGTTAACAAACAACAAACTTGAATCATGCACACAATGACCATGCAGTTAGGTTAACTGTGTGTTAGTTGTATAATGGAGAGAGTTTCTGTCTGTAGTTAGGGTTAACTGTGAGTTAGTTGTATAATGGAGATTCTGTCTGTAGTTAGGTTAACTGTGTGTTAGTTGTATAATGGAGAGAGTTTCTGTCTGTAGTTAGGTTAACTGTGAGTTAGTTGTATAATGGAGAGTCTGTCTGTAGTTAGGTTAACTGTGTGTTAGTTGTATAATGGAGAGTCTGTCTGCAGTTAGGTTAACTGTGAGTTAGTTGTATAATGGAGAGTCTGTCTGTAGTTAGGTTAACTGAGTTAGTTGTATAATGGAGATTCTGTCTGTAGTTAGGTTAACTGTGTGTTAGTTGTATAATGGAGAGTCTGTCTGTAGTTAGGTTAACTGTGAGTTAGTTGTATAATGGAGAGAGTTTCTGTCTGTAGTTAGGTTAACTGCGAGTTAGTTGTATAATGGAGAGAGTTTCTGTCTGTAGTTAGGTTAACTGTGTGTTAGTTGTATAATGGAGAGAGTTTCTGTCTGTAGTTAGGTTAACTGTGTGTTAGTTGTATAATGGAGAGAGTTTCTGTCTGTAGTTAGGTTAATTGTGTGTTAGATGTATAATGGAGAGAGTTTCTGTCTGTAGTTAGGTTAACTGTGTGTTAGTTGTATAATGGAGAGAGTTTCTGTCTGTAGTTAGGTTAACTGTGAGTTAGTTGTATAATGAAGAGTCTGTCTGTAGTTTGGTTAACTGTGAGTTAGTTGTATAATGGAGAGTCTGTCTGTAGTTAGGTTAACTGTGAGTTAGTTGTATAATGGAGAGTCTGTCTGTAGTTAAGTTAACTGTGTGTTAGTTGTATAATGGAGAGTCTGTCTGCAGTTAGGTTAACTGTGAGTTAGTTGTATAATGGAGAGTCTGTCTGTAGTTAGGTTAACTGTGAGTTAGTTGTATAATGGAGATTCTGTCTGTAGTTAGGTTAACTGTGTGTTAGTTGTATAATGGAGAGTCTGTCTGTAGTTAGGTTAACTGTGTGTTAGTTGTATAATGGAGAGTCTGTCTGCAGTTAAGTTAACTGTGAGTTAGTTGTATAATAGAGAGTCTGTCTGTAGTTTGGTTAACTGTGTGTTAGTTGTATAATGGAGAGAGTTTCTGTCTGTAGTTAGGTTAACTGTGAGTTAGTTGTATAATGGAGAGAGTTTCTGTCTGCAGTTAGGTTAACTGTGAGTTAGTTGTATAATGGAGAATCTGTCTGTAGTTAGGTTAACTGTGAGTTAGTTGTATAATGGAGAGAGTCTGTCTGTAGTTAGGTTAACTGTGAGTTAGTTGTATAATGGAGAGTCTGTCTGTAGTTAGGTTAACTGTGTGTTAGTTGTATAATGGAGAGTCTGTCTGTAGTTAGGGTTAACTGTGAGTTAGTTGTATAATGGAGAGTCTGTCTGTAGTTAGGTTAACTGTGAGTTAGTTGTATAATGGAGATTCTGTCTGTAGTTAGGTTAACTGTGTGTTAGTTGTATAATGGAGATTCTGTCTGTAGTTAGGTTAACTGTGTGTTAGTTGTATAATGGAGAGAGTTTCTGTCTGTAGTTTGGTTAACTGTGTGTTAGTTGTATAATGGAGAGAGTTTCTGTCTGTAGTTAGGTTAACTGTGAGTTAGTTGTATAATGGAGAGAGTTTCTGTCTGCAGTTTGGTTAATTGTGTGATAGATGTATAATGGAGAGAGTTTCTGTCTGTAGTTAGGTTAACTGTGTGTTAGTTGTATAATGGAGAGAGTTTCTGTCTGTAGTTAGGTTAACTGTGAGTTAGTTGTATAATGAAGAGTCTGTCTGTAGTTAGGTTAACTGTGTGTTAGTTGTATAATGGAGAGAGTTTCTGTCTGTAGTTAGGTTAATTGTGTGTTAGATGTATAATGGAGAGAGTTTCTGTCTGTAGTTAGGTTAACTGTGTGTTAGTTGTATAATGGAGAGAGTTTCTGTCTGTAGTTAGGTTAACTGTGAGTTAGTTGTATAATGAAGAGTCTGTCTGTAGTTTGGTTAACTGTGAGTTAGTTGTATAATGGAGAGTCTGTCTGTAGTTAGGTTAACTGTGAGTTAGTTGTATAATGGAGAGTCTGTCTGTAGTTAAGTTAACTGTGTGTTAGTTGTATAATGGAGAGTCTGTCTGCAGTTAGGTTAACTGTGAGTTAGTTGTATAATGGAGAGTCTGTCTGTAGTTAGGTTAACTGTGAGTTAGTTGTATAATGGAGATTCTGTCTGTAGTTAGGTTAACTGTGTGTTAGTTGTATAATGGAGAGTCTGTCTGCAGTTAGGTTAACTGTGAGTTAGTTGTATAATGGAGAGTCTGTCTGTAGTTAGGTTAACTGTGAGTTAGTTGTATAATGGAGATTCTGTCTGTAGTTAGGTTAACTGTGTGTTAGTTGTATAATGGAGAGTCTGTCTGTAGTTAGGTTAACTGTGAGTTAGTTGTATAATGGAGAGAGTTTCTGTCTGTAGTTAGGTTAACTGCGAGTTAGTTGTATAATGGAGAGAGTTTCTGTCTGTAGTTAGGTTAACTGTGTGTTAGTTGTATAATGGAGAGTCTGTCTGTAGTTAGGTTAACTGTGAGTTAGTTGTATAATGGAGAGAGTTTCTGTCTGTAGTTAGGTTAACTGTGTGTTAGTTGTATAATGGAGAGAGTTTCTGTCTGTAGTTTGGTTAACTGTGAGTTAGTTGTATAATGGAGAGTCTGTCTGTAGTTAGGTTAACTGTGAGTTAGTTGTATAATGGAGAGTCTGTCTGTAGTTAAGTTAACTGTGAGTTAGTTGTATAATGGAGAGTCTGTCTGTAGTTAGGTTAACTGTGAGTTAGTTGTATAATGGAGATTCTGTCTGTAGTTAGGTTAACTGTGTGTTAGTTGTATAATGGAGAGTCTGTCTGTAGTTAGGTTAACTGTGTGTTAGTTGTATAATGGAGAGTCTGTCTGTAGTTAGGGTTAACTGTGAGTTAGTTGTATAATGGAGAGTCTGTCTGTAGTTAGGTTAACTGTGAGTTAGTTGTATAATGGAGATTCTGTCTGTAGTTAGGTTAACTGTGTGTTAGTTGTATAATGGAGATTCTGTCTGTAGTTAGGTTAACTGTGTGTTAGTTGTATAATGGAGAGAGTTTCTGTCTGTAGTTTGGTTAACTGTGTGTTAGTTGTATAATGGAGAGAGTTTCTGTCTGTAGTTAGGTTAACTGTGAGTTAGTTGTATAATGGAGAGAGTTTCTGTCTGCAGTTTGGTTAATTGTGTGTTAGATGTATAATGGAGAGAGTTTCTGTCTGTAGTTAGGTTAACTGTGTGTTAGTTGTATAATGGAGAGAGTTTCTGTCTGTAGTTAGGTTAACTGTGAGTTAGTTGTATAATGAAGAGTCTGTCTGTAGTTAGGTTAACTGTGTGTTAGTTGTATAATGGAGAGAGTTTCTGTCTGTAGTTAGGTTAATTGTGTGTTAGATGTATAATGGAGAGAGTTTCTGTCTGTAGTTAGGTTAACTGTGTGTTAGTTGTATAATGGAGAGAGTTTCTGTCTGTAGTTAGGTTAACTGTGAGTTAGTTGTATAATGAAGAGTCTGTCTGTAGTTTGGTTAACTGTGAGTTAGTTGTATAATGGAGAGTCTGTCTGTAGTTAGGTTAACTGTGAGTTAGTTGTATAATGGAGAGTCTGTCTGTAGTTAAGTTAACTGTGTGTTAGTTGTATAATGGAGAGTCTGTCTGCAGTTAGGTTAACTGTGAGTTAGTTGTATAATGGAGAGTCTGTCTGTAGTTAGGTTAACTGTGAGTTAGTTGTATAATGGAGATTCTGTCTGTAGTTAGGTTAACTGTGTGTTAGTTGTATAATGGAGAGTCTGTCTGCAGTTAGGTTAACTGTGAGTTAGTTGTATAATGGAGAGTCTGTCTGTAGTTAGGTTAACTGTGAGTTAGTTGTATAATGGAGATTCTGTCTGTAGTTAGGTTAACTGTGTGTTAGTTGTATAATGGAGAGTCTGTCTGTAGTTAGGTTAACTGTGAGTTAGTTGTATAATGGAGAGAGTTTCTGTCTGTAGTTAGGTTAACTGCGAGTTAGTTGTATAATGGAGAGAGTTTCTGTCTGTAGTTAGGTTAACTGTGTGTTAGTTGTATAATGGAGAGTCTGTCTGTAGTTAGGTTAACTGTGAGTTAGTTGTATAATGGAGAGAGTTTCTGTCTGTAGTTAGGTTAACTGTGTGTTAGTTGTATAATGGAGAGAGTTTCTGTCTGTAGTTTGGTTAACTGTGAGTTAGTTGTATAATGGAGAGTCTGTCTGTAGTTAGGTTAACTGTGAGTTAGTTGTATAATGGAGATTCTGTCTGTAGTTAGGTTAACTGTGTGTTAGTTGTATAATGGAGAGTCTGTCTGTAGTTAGGTTAACTGTGTGTTAGTTGTATAATGGAGAGTCTGTCTGCAGTTAAGTTAACTGTGAGTTAGTTGTATAATAGAGAGTCTGTCTGTAGTTTGGTTAACTGTGTGTTAGTTGTATAATGGAGAGAGTTTCTGTCTGTAGTTAGGTTAACTGTGAGTTAGTTGTATAATGGAGAGAGTTTCTGTCTGCAGTTAGGTTAACTGTGAGTTAGTTGTATAATGGAGAATCTGTCTGTAGTTAGGTTAACTGTGAGTTAGTTGTATAATGGAGAGAGTCTGTCTGTAGTTAGGTTAACTGTGAGTTAGTTGTATAATGGAGAGTCTGTCTGTAGTTAGGTTAACTGTGTGTTAGTTGTATAATGGAGAGTCTGTCTGTAGTTAGGGTTAACTGTGAGTTAGTTGTATAATGGAGAGTCTGTCTGTAGTTAGGTTAACTGTGAGTTAGTTGTATAATGGAGATTCTGTCTGTAGTTAGGTTAACTGTGTGTTAGTTGTATAATGGAGATTCTGTCTGTAGTTAGGTTAACTGTGTGTTAGTTGTATAATGGAGAGAGTTTCTGTCTGTAGTTTGGTTAACTGTGTGTTAGTTGTATAATGGAGAGAGTTTCTGTCTGTAGTTAGGTTAACTGTGAGTTAGTTGTATAATGGAGAGAGTTTCTGTCTGCAGTTTGGTTAATTGTGTGTTAGATGTATAATGGAGAGAGTTTCTGTCTGTAGTTAGGTTAACTGTGTGTTAGTTGTATAATGGAGAGAGTTTCTGTCTGTAGTTAGGTTAACTGTGAGTTAGTTGTATAATGAAGAGTCTGTCTGTAGTTAGGTTAACTGTGTGTTAGTTGTATAATGGAGAGAGTTTCTGTCTGTAGTTAGGTTAATTGTGTGTTAGATGTATAATGGAGAGAGTTTCTGTCTGTAGTTAGGTTAACTGTGTGTTAGTTGTATAATGGAGAGAGTTTCTGTCTGTAGTTAGGTTAACTGTGAGTTAGTTGTATAATGAAGAGTCTGTCTGTAGTTTGGTTAACTGTGAGTTAGTTGTATAATGGAGAGTCTGTCTGTAGTTAGGTTAACTGTGAGTTAGTTGTATAATGGAGAGTCTGTCTGTAGTTAAGTTAACTGTGTGTTAGTTGTATAATGGAGAGTCTGTCTGCAGTTAGGTTAACTGTGAGTTAGTTGTATAATGGAGAGTCTGTCTGTAGTTAGGTTAACTGTGAGTTAGTTGTATAATGGAGATTCTGTCTGTAGTTAGGTTAACTGTGTGTTAGTTGTATAATGGAGAGTCTGTCTGCAGTTAGGTTAACTGTGAGTTAGTTGTATAATGGAGAGTCTGTCTGTAGTTAGGTTAACTGTGAGTTAGTTGTATAATGGAGATTCTGTCTGTAGTTAGGTTAACTGTGTGTTAGTTGTATAATGGAGAGTCTGTCTGTAGTTAGGTTAACTGTGAGTTAGTTGTATAATGGAGAGAGTTTCTGTCTGTAGTTAGGTTAACTGCGAGTTAGTTGTATAATGGAGAGAGTTTCTGTCTGCAGTTTGGTTAATTGTGTGTTAGATGTATAATGGAGAGAGTTTCTGTCTGTAGTTAGGTTAACTGTGTGTTAGTTGTATAATGGAGAGAGTTTCTGTCTGTAGTTAGGTTAACTGTGAGTTAGTTGTATAATGAAGAGTCTGTCTGTAGTTAGGTTAACTGTGTGTTAGTTGTATAATGGAGAGAGTTTCTGTCTGTAGTTAGGTTAATTGTGTGTTAGATGTATAATGGAGAGAGTTTCTGTCTGTAGTTAGGTTAACTGTGTGTTAGTTGTATAATGGAGAGAGTTTCTGTCTGTAGTTAGGTTAACTGTGAGTTAGTTGTATAATGAAGAGTCTGTCTGTAGTTAGGTTAACTGTGAGTTAGTTGTATAATGGAGAGTCTGTCTGTAGTTAGGTTAACTGTGAGTTAGTTGTATAATGGAGAGTCTGTCTGTAGTTAAGTTAACTGTGTGTTAGTTGTATAATGGAGAGTCTGTCTGCAGTTAGGTTAACTGTGAGTTAGTTGTATAATGGAGAGTCTGTCTGTAGTTAGGTTAACTGTGAGTTAGTTGTATAATGGAGATTCTGTCTGTAGTTAGGTTAACTGTGTGTTAGTTGTATAATGGAGAGTCTGTCTGTAGTTAGGTTAACTGTGTGTTAGTTGTATAATGGAGAGTCTGTCTGCAGTTATGTTAACTGTGAGTTAGTTGTATAATGGAGAATCTGTCTGTAGTTTGGTTAACTGTGTGTTAGTTGTATAATGGAGAGAGTTTCTGTCTGTAGTTAGGTTAACTGTGAGTTAGTTGTATAATGGAGAGAGTTTCTGTCTGCAGTTAGGTTAACTGTGAGTTAGTTGTATAATGGAGAATCTGTCTGTAGTTAGGTTAACTGTGAGTTAGTTGTATAATGGAGAGAGTCTGTCTGTAGTTAGGTTAACTGTGAGTTAGTTGTATAATGGAGAGTCTGTCTGTAGTTAGGTTAACTGTGTGTTAGTTGTATAATGGAGAGTCTGTCTGTAGTTACGGTTAACTGTGAGTTAGTTGTATAATGGAGAGTCTGTCTGTAGTTAGGTTAACTGTGAGTTAGTTGTATAATGGAGATTCTGTCTGTAGTTAGGTTAACTGTGTGTTAGTTGTATAATGGAGATTCTGTCTGTAGTTAGGTTAACTGTGTGTTAGTTGTATAATGGAGAGAGTTTCTGTCTGTAGTTAGGTTAACTGTGTGTTAGTTGTATAATGGAGAGAGTTTCTGTCTGTAGTTAGGTTAACTGTGAGTTAGTTGTATAATGAAGAGTCTGTCTGCAGTTTGGTTAACTGTGTGTTAGTTGTATAATGGAGAGAGTTTCTGTCTGTAGTTAGGTTAACTGTGTGTTAGTTGTATAATGGAGAGAGTTTCTGTCTGTAGTTAGGTTAACTGTGAGTTAGTTGTATAATGAAGAGTCTGTCTGCAGTTAGGTTAACTGTGTGTTAGTTGTATAATGAAGAGTCTGTCTGTAGTTAGGTTAACTGTGAGTTAGTTGTATAATGGAGAATCTGTCTGTAGTTAGGTTAACTGTGAGTTAGTTGTATAATGGAGAGTCTGTCTGTAGTTAGGTTAACTGTGTGTTAGTTGTATAATGGAGAGTCTGTCTGCAGTTAGGTTAACTGTGAGTTAGTTGTATAATGGAGAGTCTGTCTGTAGTTAGGTTAACTGTGAGTTAGTTGTATAATGGAGATTCTGTCTGTAGTTAGGTTAACTGTGTGTTAGTTGTATAATGGAGAGTCTGTCTGTAGTTAGGTTAACTGTGAGTTAGTTGTATAATGAAGAGTCTGTCTGCAGTTTGGTTAACTGTGTGTTAGTTGTATAATGGAGAGAGTTTCTGTCTGTAGTTAGGTTAACTGTGTGTTAGTTGTATAATGGAGAGAGTTTCTGTCTGTAGTTAGGTTAACTGTGAGTTAGTTGTATAATGAAGAGTCTGTCTGCAGTTAGGTTAACTGTGTGTTAGTTGTATAATGGAGAGAGTTTCTGTCTGTAGTTAGGTTAACTGTGTGTTAGTTGTATAATGGAGAGAGTTTCTGTCTGTAGTTAGGTTAACTGTGAGTTAGTTGTATAATGAAGAGTCTGTCTGCAGTTAGGTTAACTGTGTGTTAGTTGTATAATGAAGAGTCTGTCTGTAGTTAGGTTAACTGTGAGTTAGTTGTATAATGGAGAATCTGTCTGTAGTTAGGTTAACTGTGAGTTAGTTGTATAATGGAGAGAGTTTCTGTCTGTAGTTAGGTTAACTGTGTGTTAGTTGTATAATGGAGAGAGTTTCTGTCTGTAGTTAGGTTAACTGTGTGTTAGTTGTATAATGGAGAGAGTTTCTGTCTGTAGTTAGGTTAACTGTGAGTTAGTTGTATAATGGAGAGTCTGTCTGTAGTTAGGTTAACTGTGTGTTAGTTGTATAATGGAGAGAGTTTCTGTCTGTAGTTAGGTTAACTGTGTGTTAGTTGTATAATGGAGAGTCTGTCTGTAGTTAGGTTAACTGTGAGTTAGTTGTATAATGGAGAGTCTGTCTGTAGTTAGGTTAACTGTGTGTTAGTTGTATAATGGAGAGAGTTTCTGTCTGTAGTTAGGTTAACTGTGAGTTAGTTGTATAATGGAGAGTCTGTCTGTAGTTAGGTTAACTGTGAGTTAGTTGTATAATGGAGAGTCTGTCTGTAGTTAGGTTAACTGTGAGTTAGTTGTATAACAAAGAGTCTGTCAGCTGTTATAGGAGCAATCAATTTGTTTTGTATAGAATACAATTAATTTGACATGGGTGATTAGAGTATCACTTATGAACACCTCGATGATCAGGGATTTCACTTATTCCATTTCTGGCATTTCATTGCAGTGTTCACGTTTATTTATCAAAATAGTAGTGTTTTAGAAAGGTAAAATCACAAAATTCTAACATGATATTCAATAAAAAGCTCCAAAATGTGGGCAGCAATTTTCTTGACATTATGGGCATTTAGGAATTTTCAGAGATTTCAATCTTTTTTATACGAATTTCAAAATCATGTATAGGGACATCATCATGCAATTCTATATTGAAAAGATAGTTGGCATTCCAATAAGTTTGATAGAAATTGGATATGAATCTTGTACATCTGTTCAAGGGCAGGAAAATTAAAACAATTCTTTTCACTTATTATGAAAATAACTTCAAAAATGATCAGAAACCAGATCTTTGATGAAAATTGGATCCATGGATGAAATTGTTCTGGAAATCAAATACAAAGTACATGTACATACAAAATCTTGATGAGTTACAGAATTCCCCCTTATGACCTTGGCCTTTTACATTTAACTTTGACAATAGGAACTCAGATTTCTATACAAGGTTAGCAGGTAAAGATTAGAAATTTCCATTGAAACTCCTTTTTAAGAAAAAAAATTGTGTGTGTGTGTGTGTGTGGGGGGGGGGGGGGGGGGGGGGGGGGTCATCCAGGATTGTTCTTAAAAAGACAATAACTGGGATTACAACAATATCAAATAGCATATGCTTGACATGTATTCAGGATACTGTGCATATCTGTAACATGCAATATGCATGCCATTGTAGAAATGTGTACAGATTCAAATAAAAATAGTCTCCGTAGAGTTTCACAAACAATACGTGCAATAACTCAAACAATGTTAAAATAAATTGTGCAAAAACATTTTAAAGAATGAACATACAAGTATTTTATAACTTAAGAAACTAGATAATGTATAGTATTAAAACTAAAGCTGCTCAGTATTTACACTTAGAGAACACTAAATACCTGGGAATGTGGGGAATATTGTTCCCATCTTTGTCTACAAACTCTGCCCCTGCGGCCAGTAGGTAACGATGATGGAGATTAAGCAGAGCACGGCGACAGGTAGTGGGCGTGTCCTTATCAGCAGTGTCTGCATTTTTCAGGGGAGCAAACTCATCCTCTCGGATAACCTCCCACACAGCAAAACTCCTGTCACATTGAAAGAGAGAACCACAAACAAAACAAGGGGAACAAGAAAAGAGACATCAAGAATGTCAAAATAGCAACATGTCAGAATAGAAACATGTCAAACAGCAACATAAAAGGAGGATGACAAACATGCAGGACAAATAGAAAATCATGCAAAAACATTCAAGGAATGTATATATATTTAATCCATGCATGTTTATCAGGTAAACAATGCATTATTAGTAATAAACGATAGGGATTCAAAATATACATACCCAAGGAAGTAAAATGAATATTGGTGAAAAAGAAAATTACATTAGTCCAGTGATGTAATCTCATGGCTCTGTCGTACAAATTTTAACAAATTTCTAGAGAATGATTTGTTATACCATTGTATGAACAGAGTATTTCTTATTGTAAAGGGCAGGATTAAAAGTTCAATGACTGACAAAAAACTAAAGTCACATAGTTTTCATCAAGAAACCCTATATTTAAACGGAATATGATGAATGTTGATCCAAATTTGATATCAAGTACAACATAGTATTAATAAAACTTTATATACTGTTTATTTACAAATGAGAGTTTACACTTAGTCTTCAAATGTCACTTTAAATGTAAATTAAAAACTATAATTTAATGAGTTTGATGCTAACGTTGTGAGATCCAGTAAATGTATCAGTAATCTATATACTCAGTTTGACATTTAACGTTGTGAAATCCAGTAAATGTATCAGTAATCTATATAACTCAGTTTGACATTTAACATTGTGAAATCCAGTAAATGTATCAGTAATCTATATAACTCTGTTTGATACTTACATTGTGAGATCCAGTAAATGTATCAGTAATTTATACAAGAGACCCACAGGCCTTATCAGTCACCTGAGTACTAGTGAAAAATTATCACTACTCCCAAGGGCTATGAAATCTAGAAAACATTTCCTGTTCTGAATATCTAAGCTGAGTTTTAACATTCAGCAAAAGCATATAAAACAAGATGTGTTCTTACAACTTCAATGCCCTCACAAGTGCATTTAAGAAATGAACAGCACTTTTGAGCTGTTCACGTTTAATATGAACAGATTTGGATTTGAGGCAAATTCTGTGAATCGCGCTAGCTCTATATGACCATGGATCATGAAATTTACAATTTTGGTAGAGGCCTTCCTGCTCTACATCAACATGCATTTACTTTTTCTTACACATATGTGGTTCTTGACAAGATTTTTGAAAATTGGTCAACCTTGGGCAGTTTTTGCCTCACCCCTAAGGCCCCAGGGGTGCTGGAGTCCTTAAATTTACAATTCATGTACCCCATTGTCCCAAAGATGCTTCATACCAAATTTGAAAAGAATTGGACTGGTAGTTATCAAGAAGTTACTAAGGTGACCTAAAAACTCAGTTTGAAACTTACGTTGCAAAATGGAAAACATCAAATACAAATTTTTCCATTTTAATGCCATTGGGAGAGTCCGGCTTAGTGGTCACTCGAAAGTCCTTATCATTAACATGCGGGATTTTCTTCTTAGCAACATGATGCTTCAGTTGTCTTTCTTGTGAAGGCCTGCAAAAACAGTTGTATATGTAAATTAATCTCATAGCAACATGATGCTTCAAGTCTTCAGAATCTCTTATCTGATCCTAACATTGCACTGCTGTTTATACCTATATTGGGTAACTTTGGTGTGCTGGGAATATTGGCATTTTTGGCAGGTGACAAAAACTTGCCGAAAATGAAAATGCCAAAATTTCTATTACACCCACTTGTTAAATGAAACTGCATAAAAAGATAAAGTGCTACGATTTTCAACTTTTTGAGAAAAATTTACAGAATATTCCCCACATCAAAATGACCTGGTATACAGTAAGTAATTCTAATAATCTTTGACAAGAACCAAATCCTCAGTCCCTATTGTTCTTACTCTGACACGAATTTCAGGAAGTCCAGAGTAAAGAAGTGGTTACAGATGTTGCCAGCATTGAACACCAGTCTGCCATTGGAATCTCGTTTTTCAGCCGTCTTCAGTGTGATCTCGCTGTATTCTACCACTTGGTATTTTCCCTCCACTTTACATACCACACCAACAGCCTCTGTGGGAAAGGCTTTCTCAACAACCTGGGAGAATTGTAGACATTAGCATGAAAAGATGGTAATGTTTACACGATCTCTGAACAGCTCAAAGATTCAATAAATCATTAGGTTTTTTTAATTTACAATTTGTTATGGAACCATTCAGAATTAATGTAAATGACAATTCTTAAATACAGTGGTCCTTAACACAGACATCTATCTAAAAATATATAAGAAAAAATTCAGTTACCTCCCTTTACACAGGACAAAATTCAAATGGTGATTCAACGAGCAACTTTTAAAACATATTCCAGATTTTGTTCATTTCATGAAAATGTGTTATGGTACATGTATGTGTGTTATGATATGATTTATTTTAGTGTATACCCTCTACAGTTCTTGTAGAATTGACATTTGCATCAGCACTTTCAACTACACATGCTACAAACTTTTTTCAAAAATAAAACAAATTTTTTATGTTTTTATAAATGAAATGAACACAATTCACTGTATGGAATGTAATTTATCAACATGGTTTCTCAATTAAAGTCCAAAACAGTGTGTAAAATTAATTTGTATATAGAGTTGTATAGGGAGGAGTAATAAATTTTAACCAAGTATTCTGAACATCATAGAAAATTTACAACCCATCTTCTGAATATCATAGAAAATTTACAACCAGGTCTTCTGAATATCATAGAAAATTTACAAGTCCCTTATTTTTTTTTTATAAACAAAGCCAAAAGATATATATATCAATTCATGCATACATTTGTTTGTATCAAGTGTCCTTAGAATTTGCTTCAGTAAACAGCAGTATTGTTCAAGCTGCAAATTACGTCAGTGAAGTATATTCAGTAAAATAAGATGCAGATAAATTACTCAATGATTAAAAAATGGTCCTGACTGCTCCACACATTCTCTAACATCAGAGAGTATTTTAAGTTGTAAGCTGACTTTGTTGAATATCAAATTGATTTTACTTTTAAATTAATAAAGTACAATTTGAAAAGCATAATTATTATTTTACAAAATATACTTGGCAACAAAACCACGGGGAACACTTATACCAAGTTTGATTATCCTAGCCTTATCAACTTTTTCTTATTCTTCCCATAAAGTGCTGATGTGTGAACACACATAAAACAGATGGACAAAAAAAAAAAAAATAAAAAATTCAGAAACACTGCACACTTCCAGAATAAAACACGTCTAGATGATGGCTGAATATGCAAGTTTATCAACCTTTATTTTAATCTTATTAGTATTGTTTCTATCTTGTTGTTTGCCTATAAAATTATCTACGCAAATTCTATATTGACCTTGAAAAACAATATTAAGCTTCTTCCTCTAATGATTGGGAACAGATGTACCCAGTTTGATGATCCTAGTGTTATTAGTATTGTTTATACCTCACAAAAGGTGCGGACAGACTGCACCTTACCATAACACATCTAATGAGCTTTGGTATACAAGGAAAATGAAGTATTTCATTCCAAAATTTGAACATTGTCAACTCCCTTCATACTTTTGCCCCGCAGTTTGCTCCCTTGCTGATACAGAATCCTATAAAGACAGGGTCCGCCATCTTGACCAGTATATTGTCTACACAGTAGACGTGGATGTATTTGATTCCCCGACTTTCCATATCCTTCAGTACGCCACTGTGATGCAGGGCTCTGTACAGTCCTCCATTGCCATCTGTCAATAATAAAAAATAATCCCAGTCAAATTATCAACAAAATCATAAAAGTTTTGAAAGATTGAGACTAATAGATATATAGAAATTTAAAGCACTTTCTTTATCATGGTCAAGCAGATTTTGCAGGTCTTGAAAGATAAATGAAACTTCTTTTCACAAGTATTGTGGAATCATTAAAAGTGGAGTGCATTATGTAGACTAGAACCACTTTGTAAGGTTTAGTGGAGTGCATTATGTAGACTAGAACCACTTTGTAAGGTTTAGTGGAGTGCATCATCTAGACTAGAAACACTTTGTAAGGTTTAGTGGAGTGCATTATGTAGACTAGAACCACTTTGTAAGGTTTAGTGGAGTACATTATGTAGACTAGAACCACTTTGTAAGGTTTAGTGGAGTGCATTATGTAGACTAGAACCACTTTGTAAGGTTTAGTGGAGTGCATTATGTAGACTAGAACCACTTTGTAAGGTTTAGTGGAGTACATTATGTAGACTAGAACCACTTTGTAAGGTTTAGTGGAGTGCATCATCTAGACTAGAACCACTTTGTAAGGTTTAGTGGAGTGCATTATGTAGACTAGAACCACTTTGTAAGGTTTAGTGGAGTGCATTATGTAGACTAGAACCACTTTGTAAGGTTTAGTGGAGTGCATTATGTAGACTAGAACCACTTTGTAAGGTTTAGTGGAGCGCATTATGTAGACTAGAACCACTTTGTAAGGTTTAGTGGAGTACATTATGTAGACTAGAATCACTTTGTAAGGTTTAGTGGAGTGCATTATGTAGACTAGAACCACTTTGTAAGGTTTAGTGGGGTGCATTATCTAGACTAGAACCACTTTGTAAGGTTTAGTGGGGTGCATTATCTAGACTAGAACTACTTTGTAAATTTACCTGGAGCTAAAGCCATTTTGTAAGGTTTTTCTAAAATGATTTTCCCATCAAATCCTATACATGGAAGGAGGTTCTGTTCAAAAAGGACTACATCGTCTTCCTGTAGGCCAAAGTATTTATGTTCTTGAAAGAAATCCTGAGTCGACTGCTTGGTGTGTTCACTGGTCATGATGTACCTGACAGTGAAAAAGCATTTTTCCAGTACCTTCTACATTTCAAACATTTGTACAGGTATTACTTGTTTTGGGGTCCTTATTCTAAAATCAAACATTTGTACAGGTATTACTTGTTTTGGGGTCCTTATTCTAAAATCAAACATGACAAACATGCAAATCCAGCCTCTGAGGATATACTTTACTAATGTCATGCTACATTCAGCAGCAAGTTTTTGTCTGTTGCACTGAGAATTTCCACAGATGTACCACAAACAGGTATATTACTGACATTTAAACTCTTCAATCACTGGGAACAGACTGTTGTTATCTCTGTGTTACTTTAATGTAGATGAGACCACCTTTGAATAATTGTTCGCTTGCATGCCCTCTCCTGTCCAGCATTTTAAGTATGGTAGGTAGACTAGTAGGGATTTTATGAAAGAATTTTTTGAAATTTTGCTAAACTTTCAAATTTCATTCAACACTGCATTGTTTTGCTGGCACTTGGGTCTTGTTCTTAACATCTGAAGTCATTGTGAATTTAGTGTCGGTCATCAATGATAAAGTACCGTAGTTGCTGATGTAAAACTAAAACTGGTGTTGGCAGGATGAGAAGATTCCAGAATGTTAAATATGATCTCTTCTCGGAGGCTACCAATTAAAATTCAGTCGGGTTGTTTTTTGTTATTCGGTCAGGAGAAGGAAAACACATCAAAACAGACAATATTTTTCAAAATACCATGGTTACCTCTACTTTCATTTGACATCAAATTTTGTGGTTTTGTATACACGTACATAAAGGAAATGCAGCTTGGATGATGTAATTTTGTGGAGACACTAATGTCTGCATTCTTTCTTGATGATTATAAACACTGTACGCATTAATCACTTGATTACAAGGTTTGACAAAAGCAGGAAGCACAGTAAGCAATGGAAAACTAGTGACAGCCCAGCATCTTTCTCACCATGGTATTTTACAGCTGTTCCCTGTAACAGACTCCCCGAGTCTCTGGAGTTTCAGGAGCCTCTCAGCCTGTATCTGGTACAATGTCTTTCCCGATGGCAGTCCAACATTGTACATGCCTTTAGGGTATGGCACACCTAACCTGGTACCCTGCCCCCCAGCCAACAGGAGAACAGCCACCCGACTCTCCCCGATCTCTGTCAGACCTGATCAATGGAAACAGAGAATTTGATGTGTGCCATAAATAATTATAGAAACGGAGTCTGCATATACCTAGTAATGAGATCAGAATATATCATAAAAGTACCTCATCTATCATAAAATATAAAAGAACCTCATCTATCATACAATATAAAAGTACCTCATATATCATACAATATAAAAGTACCTCATCTATCAAACAATATAAAAGTACACAACCTATCATACAATATAAAAGTACCTCATCTATCATACAATATAAAAGTACCTCATCTATCATATAATATAAAAGTACCTCATCTATCATACAATATAAAAGTACCTCATCTATCATACAATATAAAAGTACCTCATCTATCATATAATATAAAAGTACTCATCTATCATACAATATAAAAGTACCTCATCTATCATACAATATAAAAGTACCTCATCTATCATACAATATAAAAGTACCTCATCTATCATATAATATAAAAGTACCTCATCTATCATACAATATAAAGAACCTCATCTATCATATAATATAAAAGTACCTCATCTATCATATAATATAAAAGTACCTCATCTATCATACAATATAAAGAACCTCATCTATCATACAATATAAAGAACCTCATCTATCATAAAATATAAAAGTACCTCATCTATCATACAATATAAAAGTACCTCATCTATCATACAATATAAAAGTACCTCATCTATCATACAGGGATGTGACTGAATTCCTCAGAAATCAGAGGAAAACTGGTCAAAAAGGGAGGAAAACACCCCCACCCTACCTGGAAAAATATCATTTTCTGCCACTTTAGATCAAATCCAGAGTGTTTCATTCTTTCAAAAATTTAGCAAATCAGAGGATTTCCTCTGAAAAGAGGAAAAATCACACCCCTGATCACACATTTATAAAGTACCTCATCTATCATTCATACAACATAAAAGTACCTCATCTATCATACAATATAAAAGTTAATAATTAGTACCGCACACATTGTGAATTAAAGTATCTAATTTATTATAGTGGCAGAATAGCCGGAGCTCAGAAAATTCCCAACATCATATTAAAATTTGAATGGACGTAAATGGTTTACAATCATATTCATTTTCAATACTTTATCATTCTACAATCATCTCCATAACATGAAAACTTTGAAAAAATTTACAATATATTCATATTCTTTTGTATTTACTTCTGTGCAAATGTATGTCAATTGAGTGAAATAAAAAAAAAATAAAAAAAATATTCTTAGGCAGAATATTCAAACAACTCCCTGCTAGTCTGTGCTTCAACAAGATGTGCATATGATACAAATAAAACTATATAAATATAATTAACATAGCTAATAATATTGCAATGAATATATAATTTCAGTACATGGAATGCATCAATGACTTCATTTAGTTTAAACAATATTTTATTCATTCTTCGTGTATAACATACATAATTTATGATTACCAATTCATTTAGATTCCTCCATGCCAGAGGACAATTGTTAAAATGACACTTTTCTCTATTCATATTGATATCAGAGTCCTGCAGTTAGATCTCATAGTACAGGTTCCAGCTAGCTTATGAATGTCATGTTTGTGGAGCAGTAAATTTCACTTATCTGCTTCTAACATGATGTGAAATGAAGACCTTTTGCAAACAGTCAGAGTGTAAGTTCCCTGATAGCCATGTTTACTTACACCCACCCACAACTTACACATAAATCTGGACAGCCCAGCCGGCCCCAGGTAAGCCAGTAAAATATGTCATTAAAATCCAACACCCTACAAAGGTCAGGTGGTACTACAGGTAGTACATAATGTAGCCAGTTTCTTGTCTGTCTTGTGTCATTAACTGGAGAAATATATACATTACAATCACTAAAGGATTCTCCTTTCCCTCATTGTTACCTGTGTGAGATAGGGCTCTCACTGCAGCCTGGAAGAGGTTGAAGCTTTTCCCTTAAAATTTCCCATAGAGTAGCCATGTCTCTCGTTATGACATCATTTACTTAAATGCTGTATTGTGTATGTATAACATCTTGATATCACTCACACTTTCATCTTTTTGTTTCATGGAATTATTTGTTCTGAGAATCGTTTTTAAATACATATATGAAACATTTATGGATACGGTCCCAGGTCTGACCATTGTTGATTGTCTGACCATTTGTATCTAACATGTCTATAATGAAAAATAAAGAATTTAATATGAGTATAATTCTGTTTCATCAATATTTTTCAGAATTAATCAATATAATTCACTCAAAATAGGAGCAAGAAAAAATCATAATGAGTTGATCCATGTCAGGTAAAAAAAAAAATCATTATGAGTTGATCCATGTCAGGTCATGAAATTTATCTCACTCTCAGTACTGACTATTTGAACCAAGGACAGACAGCAAGCCTCGGGGTTACCTCAGTCAGGGACAGATAGCAAGCCTTGTCCCTGACAGAAATATTCAACTTGTCAGAGTGAGAGTTTTCTATCCCACTAGGACGTTGGAGATTCTTATTTCACCCCACTGATATCTAATAATTCTTATACAGTGTATTACTCCACTGATAAATCTAATAATTCTTATATTACCCCACTGATAGATCTAATAATGTGACAAGAGGAATTCTTATATAGAACTCTAGTACTGGTTACATGGAATAATGTGATGTGACTGGGAATTAATCTAAATTGTTCATTATAGAAGTTCAATATTTTTCCCCTAGAGAAAATATACCCTGGATTCAAAATGTTTCCATTACATTAAAAAGTGCCAAAAATTACCTTAAACATGTACCATGTTCCAGAAAAAATGAAAAAACAAAAACAGGTGAGTTAATTGTTAAAAAAATGTATCCAAATATATTTTGCCCTCCATTTAATGTGTTAAAAATGGCTAGAATTGATATATTAGCTGAGGTGCTTACTTGCAACAAGACCAGTGGACCCTTTGGTCCATGCCTAATTATAAGTTCCTCCTAATGATTACAAAAAAGGTAGTTTCCCCCAAAACCTGCAACAATCCCAGATGATAGATCAAAGTACGGCACACAAACACCGCACTGAGTCAACACATTGCAGAATTTACAGCTCATTCCTGTTAGCAACCCTGTAATGTCTTCTTCATTAAACGTCATTTAGGAATTCTTCATACCATTTATATATATCTACCTACAAACAGTCGCATTACAAGTTGGAAACATCCGAGGCACTACGGGAATTCAACTGTTGACAAACGGTGAATGGCCATAGATTTAAGACATCATAAACTATTTCCAATTTATATTTCAATTAATCTTAAAATATTTATATTCCCTAACATTAAATTTCATAACATGACAAGAGTCCCTGGAATGTATATTTTTTTTTTTTTGAAAGTAAATTCTATTGAAAAAAAAAAAAATTAAAAGCAAAATTTCATTCTGAATTAGAAGTGCACTTTGGATATTTCCTACGATATAAAACCTTGAAGGGGGTAAGTAGATCAGGTGAAAACACTCTTCAATCCGGACTCATTGTCACACAATACTACTTATAAAAGGCTCCATAAAGTTACTAACATAACTTGTATGGACCAACAAACTGTATACAAAAATTACATTTACACTAATCTATTATAATGATAATCATTGAAGCCTGATCTTGTGCTTTCTTAATTAACAGCGTTTGTGAGACGAACTTTGTGTACTACAGTTACTCTACACCACTTCATTGATATCACCTTAAATTCTACTGACTATAAACACTGCATGTAGAAACTGGGGTACTTAATCGGTGTTTTAAATATTTTAGATCTTTAAACTTCAGTTTGTGTATACAATGGTACATGTACTCAAGTGGAAAATTCACACCTCCAGCCTGGAACCAGGAAGTGCTGGTACAATCTTACAATGCTATGAGCTGACTAAGGCAGATAATGCACAAAATATATTGACTGCACAACATGAAGGGACAGGTGAATCGATTAAATTGGATTTTTAGATAGTGGACTAGGAAGTAATGATAAAATATTACTACTGTAATTCTATAAATGCAGTCTGGACATAGATAAACCCATAAAAGACAATGCTTTACATTCTAAATGCATATATATAGATTCAATATACAGAAAAGCTTACAAGAATTGAATAACTATTACCTAACAAATATAGGATCAATTGCTACATCAGAGAAAACTATTGTATAACTGGGGAAAATAATTAAAACATTTTGATAAGAGGAAAGTGAATTTTAGTCACAAATGCTATAAAAGTAACAAGTATTAAAGATATGCATACCATCAATATCATATTGCAACAGAGTTTCTTGGCCAGTGTTCACTGCTCTTCCACAGACCTCCTTAGGCAGGGGCTCCAACAGGTCGTCCAGCTTCTCCGATGCCGAGGACAGGTCCTCCATGGCCGCCTTATAGAATCCATTAATTTCATTGAAGTCTCGAGGACTAAGTTCTTTATAGAGTTGCTGTTTTTCTGAATCAGAAAGTTGGTCCCAATACTGCAGGAGATGTCCTTGGTTTGCTTCTTCTAAACGTCCTCTCAGCTCTTCTATGTTCATGTCTCCGAGTTTGAGTATTTTTTATTTGTTGTTAATTTTGATTTACTGCAAAATAAATCATACAATGTCTGCAGCAATGTTTGAAAACGAAAGCTCTTATGAAATAACTATTACTCTGATTGACCATTATATGTATATCAGATTATAGTTATCAACAAGACTGCATTGTATGTAGCAGCTAGCTAGCCTTGGGGCTACGTATGGTGGCTGATTTGTGCCATTTCACAATTTGTCCTCTTTTCAAGGCGAAAAGTAGATAATTTTCATTATGTTGTCTTTTCGTTATTTCAGGGTGAAAAGTTGCTAAATATTGTTTTGTTGTCTTTTCACCTCGAAATTTAACCAAAGACAATAAATTGTAAAATGGCACAAGTCAGCCACCATACCTCACCACTAGGCTTGCTGCTATGCTCTTGAATACAGCCCAGTTCTTCAAAAAAGTCAAGTGCATACAGTAAAATACTAGTTAAACCTCAATCACATGAAAGTTACCAGGGGATGTTAATCATCCATCATAAATCTGGTCTTTCACATAGAAAAAGATATATGATAATCTGTTGAAGAACAAATCCAATATACATGACAGAAGCTTAAAGTAACTTAAGTAGGAAACACCAATGTACATAGACTAGAGATAACCCCACACTATAGAAGTCTTCCAGACTATAGCCGATTACCAGGAAAACCAAGTGTACAATAATACAGACACAACGGAGTCTTTCTCAAATCAATGCAATTCTTAGAAATCACTGTCCGCAAAACTGACAGGTAGACAGTAGATTACAGGTATGGAGGATAACTACTAAACTAGGCATGGTGACAATGACAGTTGTAACTGTAACACGAGAGACGCACGTGTAAATTGTACATGATGACACTCAGACAGCTTTAATCACGACTTATATAGTTTATTACATATCAACATTTTTACGCCCTCTTTCAGACCAGGTTGACAGAGGCGCACTCAGCTCATCATGTCAGCGTATAGCCTGGTGTAGCCTACCGGGGGTCTATCTCTACCGATTCCATTCCGACATTCGAACGACTCAAGTTATGGTCAGCCCTCACAAGCAACTCACACACAGTATACAACTGAGCAGATTTATTGTTAATGAGGTAAAACTTAAACTCACCTGTACGCTTACTATAAAGCCAGTCCCCTTACTGCAGACGAATTTGTTTACCGGAAGTGACACGTGTAACAACGAGTTCATAATACCTGCGCATTAAAATGTAAACCATCAGAGAGAAAGCAGGGAAGATTTAAATATATTGCGTTCATATTTTGCTCTTCTATTGTTTTTACTGCATATATTTAATAAGTAGGTTGGAAATTTTTATTTGGCCCACCCAATATTCCATTAACATGAGTAAGTTAATCGATGGGTGGAGGTGGATAAGGTCAAGGGTCAACACTGAGGTAAACATTTGTTCGGAACGCATCGCTCATGCTTGGACCGAATTTGCACAGAATTATACGTTATAAATACAATGAGAAGGTATCTGATAAGCCCTATTTATGTATAGTTTGGATTGTCGCAATGAATGTTTTGGAAGTTGAGGCCTATCAGATAAGTTGTTAAAAATAATATTGAATACGATACATTTCTTTTCAGAGTAACTTGCTTAATTTCAGAAGACAGGCACATGTTCTTTACCGATCCTTGTTTAATCCTTCAGCATTTGGATCTGCAGGTACGTGGCATTGCACATACTGATTTCACATTGTACAAATAGTCGTCTTTAATGATCACTTACATATTTGTTTTGTGAAAATGGTGATAAGACTACAAGGTTTAGACACAATGTATGCATCTAGTGGCATATACAGGTCAGTATATCCTATTATACTATATGTGCCAGTTTACACAGATTGTGTCAAAAGCCATTTATGTTTTAATGTCAAGACTTCTTATTGTGTAACACGTTAAATTGGTATTCAAACTCAAATTTGATTTTGTATACATAACACTAAAAGTAGCATCTTCTTCTTGCAATACAATATTTAATGAACATGGCTTCATCCGGAGCATTAGTCGTACATGGATAAAAGGTCAAAATGTAATAGTGAAGGGTGCATGATTAAAACTGGATAAAAACTTTTCGCATCTATGGTACATGTCATTTGTTCTCCGATTTGGACTTCGAAGGTCTCAAGTGAATCGGCATCCACGAGTACTGTGGCAAGGGGTTCCGGAGGGAGATAGCGGCTGGGGAAAATGAATCCTGGTAGATTTTGATGTGGCAGAAAGGTTGAAGGAACCGTTTAGAATGGCCTCTTGTTGATGTTCCTGTAGGCTGTAGAGGGATGGGTGGTATATTGTCTATGATGTTGTAGAGAGTGCGGTACATCATGGTAACACAAACCACATGTCAACTGGAATGGAGGGTCTCTAGGTGCAGTTTTCCATCGTGCTAGTGACACTGCATGCAAAGGAGGTTCAATTATTGACTCAAAGAATATAAAATGTTAGATGACCTCTTCTATTTCTGAGTGGATCTAACAGTGATAATAATGTCTGTGATAATCTCATCGACAGCTTGGTCATTGTGTAGCTGCTTTTTATAGGATTCATTAATGCAGTATGTGATAATTGTGTGATTGCCTTTTTAGGATCCAGTACTACAGTATGTGATTTCGGTGTGCACAGCCTTCCACAAGGAATATGGATTTGGAGTGAAATCTTTGATATACCTCATCACTGAGCTGTACAAACTATCTAGCTCTCTACATCATCAGGTAAAACAAACTGCAGCTGTGAAAAACATTCTTATGACTGAATTTATTCCTCAGAATAAGGCACTTGATTCTATTTGATGAAAACTGTTCCTATGCAAGAAAATAACTGTCATGGCGATGAGAGGTAATATGACCCAGATCACATGCACGTCAATGATGTTCCTTCCTGTCGCAGCAGGTAAAAAGATCAGATCAAGACAACAAATGTGCTTGATAGCAAGCAACCATATTGGGATACATGAACATGATGAAATTTTGAGAAAAAGTAAATACCGGGTAATGCATGTACAAACTGAGTCAAACTCTCTCTAAAATATTCAGATTGATCAAAATTCATAAATTTGACATACTATGTGTTTTCTTTAATGACTCACATGATAATGTATATATCAAACTGGTGGATGTCACAAGAATAACGATTGACCCATTCTTCATCCGATTTCACACTCTGCTGCACTTGCCCTTAAGGTTGGATGCATGACAAGTTGCTACAAGTGGCCATGGGACACAAATCTATTTTAAAAGCGGACAACTCATGATGTCACCATTTTTAAAAGGCATTATCATAGGGTAATATATTATATATTGTTATTATAGGGCAAAATTACATGTATTGTTATTATAGGGCAATATTATGTGTATTGTTATTATAGGGCAATATTATGTGTATTGTTATTATAGGGCAATATTATGTGTATTGTTATTATAGGGTAATATTACATGTATTGTTAATATAGGGTAATATTTTATGCATTGTTATTATAGGGCAATATTACATCTATTGTTATTATAGGGTAATATTATATGAGTGAAAAATTCTCGAGCAAGACATTAAGCAAGTTAAGCAAGATACATGTATTGTTATTATAGGGCAATATTACATGTATTGCTTTTATAGAGTAATATTACCAGTAGCTCGGTGGTAGAGCATTTGCTTCGTAACTGGAAGGTCGTGAGTTCGAGTTCTGCT
The DNA here is from genome assembly GCF_947568905.1 of Ostrea edulis. Lineage (NCBI taxonomy): Eukaryota > Metazoa > Mollusca > Bivalvia > Ostreida > Ostreidae > Ostrea > Ostrea edulis. The sequence goes on from NC_079169.1 coordinate 13,195,541, forward strand.
TGTGCTTTGGCCGATTCAACTCTAAGCTGTTAAAATAGGTAGTGATTGCTCCTTCACCAAATGCTCGGCATTTAAAAGTGAGAATCACTGTCTTTTGGATATGGCCTTAAAAATAGACGTCCTGTGTCACAGCAAGCGTTGACATGATAAAGAACCCTGCTAAGCCCCTGAGCACTAAGCATGAGTTTAAATTTGTGGTACTTCACCTACAGCTGGTGACGTCTCAATATGAGTGAAAAATTCTCGACAGGACGTAAAAAAATAAAATATCAATCAATCAATACATGTATTGTTTTAATAGAATAATAGTAGAGATATTGTTATTATAGAGTGATATTATATGTATTGTTATTAATCATAGAATGATATTTTGGGTAATATTACACGTACATATGTTCTAATATAGCAAATTCAAACATGAGGCAGTTGTATTTCATAGATTATTTGAAGCAATCTGAAACCAAACATTAGGCCATCAGAATGTATTCTAAGCTAAGACAACTTTTCACTGCTAATCATATTTTTATTCCCTTGAAAATGACACCCACCGTTACAGGCCTGAAACCCGTTTAGTATATAATGTACTAATAATTAACACTACTTCCAGGGTATACCAGTGTGCCAGATTCAAGAACATTTAGAAGCAGGTCTTAAAATTTGCGAAGAAGTAACGAAAGAGATTGAAATCCAGATAGCGGATCACATACCAGAAGAAAAGATTGATCCATGTTTTGTAACAAAAGAAACATTAAAGGGTAGTAACTCATGTACAAATGAACTATTACCCGATAGTTTTAAATCATCCGAGAATCAGGTACATCTCACTGGCAATAAACAAGACATACAAACTGATAGATCAACAGAAGTTGGTCAAATTCCAGCAGTTAAACTTAGAATGTCTAACTTAGAAACAGAGGAGGAGGATTTAGATGATGTGAGCTGGTTCTTCATGGCCGACGTCCCACTGGACACCAGACAAATTGATAATCTCGCCGACACCTCCAGCACATGGCATGGAGCAAGTGGCTACTTTGATGTGGATGTTGATGATGTGGTGCTGAATTCAATGCAGGTCACATCTCTTAAATCTGGAGAATGTGAGGACACTGATGAGGACAAATTTGAGGAGTGCTTTGACGATGTTCCTAGAGTGGTGAAATCAAATACATTTCAAACCAGTGCATGTGATGTAGACTCCCAAAAATTTCAAAGGGCAGGACCTTTAATAGATTCCCAGACATTTCAAATGACGGGTCCATCAATACCAGCTAATAGTATGCTTCCAGAGACCCTGAATAAATATAGCAATACTCAGGAACCGGTCCGATGGGAAGTCATTCGCAATCAGTCTCCAGAGGATGATGACTTTGACCAGTGCTTTTGTGATATAGAGATGGATTCCAAGAAACAGAAAGACCTTTACCCAAAATCCACACAAAGTATGGGTGAAAAAGCACAAGAAAGTCCAAAGCTGCTCGGAAAACATCTCCAGAATTTGTCAAATGTCAGAAGTAGCCATAATAAAGTTAAAAACAGCAGTAGACATTTCAAAACAATAGAATCAACTGTTGAAGAACTCAGCGGAGGAAATGCTTTGTGGGAGTCGCGAGATTTGGAGGTTAATCATACATCTACCGAACCAGAGGAACAGTCCTTAGTCGCTGAGATGGCTCCTCCAACTGCAGGGGGAAATATCAAAACTCAAAATACATCAATAGAAAAATTGAATCATTTGATCTCAAAATTAAAAATTAAATCATCTTCATCAAAAACACTCAGTCGTAGTAGACACTACCAAAATTTAGATTCCACAGTGACTGAGTTAAGTGGAGAACATGAGAATTACCCTTTGAACACTGACGAGAATGTCAGTTGTAGACAACTGTCAGATAGTACAGATCCTGACAGATTCTCCATGAAGGACAAAGATGTGGAAATTTCTGAAAGCTCTTCATTGAACCAGTCAACGATTCAAGGTACTGGGTACCAGTCAATAGCCAGAGGACTGAGTCATGGTTGTGAGGACGTCATGGATGCAGTACTCAAAGTAGCGATCATGCAGTCCCCAAATGAAGAAGCACTCAGGTAATTTTCTGATCTGACAAACATGATTTCAATATCCATGCATCTAATACATATAATTACCACATTGGAGTAATTTATTAAAGAATAACCTCTGAGGTCAAATCATTTTTTGCAAAATAACTGTAAGTCCGAAGGGGGAGGTTTATATTTTCTAACAATATTTTCGTATCAAAAGTGTTTATATACTTTTCACAATTTCAACAGCGAGTTCATTATTATACCCCCTGCAACAATGTTGTTGTTCAGGGGGGAGGGAGGTAAACTGGAATCGAGTTGTCTGTCCATCCATCTGTAGATGTAATGGTTTCCGGGCTCTAAAACATTATCCTTTCCACCTACAGTCACCATATCATACATATGGACTACCAATGGGGCGAAGATGTTCCCTATCGATTTTGGGGTCAAAAGGTCAAGTGCAATGGACATCAAAGTAGCAATATGGTTTCTGGGCTCTATCACGTTATCCTTTCCACCTATAGTCACCATATCATACATATAGACTACCCATGAGACGAAGATGTTCCCTATCGAATTTGGGGTCAAAAGGTTAAGCACACTGGACATTGAAGTACCAATATGGTTTTCAGCCTCTAAAGTGTTATCCTTTCCACCTACAGTCACCATATCGTACATATGGACTACCCATGGGATGAAGATGTGCCCTATTAATTTTGGGGTCAAAGGTCAAGAACAATCCTAGAAAAGAGACTACCCAAGGTTTTGTCATGCCCTTTCTTTTTTACACTCAGGAAAGAAGTAATTTATACCTATTAACAACACCCTTTGGGAGATTGGGTTAAGCAGGGGGGTATTCTTAGTGAGCATTGCTCACAGTACCTCTTGTTCCATTCCACTCATACATAATGTGCAGCAATATATTTCTGTAGGATCTGTTCAGCCATTGCACATTACCTCAAGGTATAAAATGTAAGAGGCCTTTGGATGTCAAAAGGTTTATTGGAAATTTAAGAGATGTGTATTGTGGTACAATCATTAATAAATATGTTATCCACAATGGGGAAAATGTGGAGTATTCATGATACTTTTCTTTCTTTGTTATTTTTAGAATATTTCATTCATAAAGCAATGTATTCAACAATTTATTCCAGCACTATTAACATTTTCAGACTGGATGTTTGCGGTGTTTACATCATCACCAGCCCCGCACGGCTCCTGCACGACAACCCTGGCATTGTAGAGGGCGTTGTGATCCAGGTGTCCACTGATGTCATCACAAACATCGTCCACTCAGGAGACCGACTTCTCAGAACTGTGGTAAAGGGTCCTCTGTTATCATGGAGAATTACATGAACTTTGGTTCAGAGGAGAATGATATATGTTCTCCTGGAAAACAAGATAGCTTCCTCATTTCTTAACCAGCTAGCTACCTCAACATGCTCATTTGTCTGACATTTCTCGAACAGATAGAAAATATAACTTAGGCCAAATAAAAAAATGTGTGGTTTTGGTTACCCAACCATCCCAAGTTTCTACCCCCGACCCTAAACTTTTTTTGACCATTTCCAAAAACGTATTTTGCCTAATATATGATACATACTTTTTTCAAGATTTTCTTTAATGAGGTGTGCATAATATATACCATAGATATAGGTTTTGACCCGTTTTCCTTCAGGTGAAGCTTGACTGGAAGTTCATTCATAACCAATGCAGTCTACTCCAGATATAATGCAATTCAGGGGACCAACCCAAATTGTTCATTATATCCAAAGTTCAATATAATAACAAATGCTGAACTTAACACAAATATTACTACTGAGGGATTTATTTTAACTTCAATATAACTGACTTCAATATAAGTGGAGTGGACTGTATATAAATACTGCTAAAATGCTAAGCTGTAAACACTTAATATTACTACAGGCCATCTAACATTAGACAGAAAGTGATGTAGAACCAAAGAGTGCTTACATAAACAATAGTACATTTCAGGTTGTTTGAATATACTGAGTGATCACCCTCATTATTTTTGAAAAAGTTGGATAGATTTAAAAACTTGGAAGGGCTTGTAAACAGTACTCTAGTTGAAATATCATTTCCTACTTTCATGTTCAAAAACATGCTTTTGGCAAATGCACTGATTTTTTTCCCTGAATTTATTTTTTTTTATTTGAAATATATATATAAGAATTGTCAAAACTAGGGTGATCGCTATCAATTTTGATAGGTATATATTACATCATATATAAATGTTACATGTACAGCAAAGAAGTGAAAATAAAAGAAAATTGGGTTTCCATCTAAAATCTATCATTAAAAAAGAATAAATTAAAAAAAATAAAAATAAATAAAATCCCTACCAAAGCCAATTCAACTTAATTGATAGATTATCATCCCCTCCCGCCCCTCAAAATCGGCCTGTCCGGAATTTTTTCATTTTGCGGAGTTTGCGATTTCTGGAAAATTTACAGGTCTGACTCCAGTATTTACACTTCTTGTTTACATTTCCAGTATGGCAACGTGAAAAGCCACGTGAAGAAAATAGATCATATTATGGTTTTCTTAATTTCTCATCTTTCTGTGTTTGAAATTAGAGCTTAACCTGGAATTCGTCTGTGAAATAAGCATAGATTCATCTGGCATTAAATGATTCACTACTCGTTTGTCATTATTTTTCTGAGAAAATAAAAATTAAAAAATAAAATCCTCCCACCCACCCCATACTTTTTGGTGACACTGGATGATAATCTACTAATCAAGTTGAATTGGCCTAACTACTTTAATTTTCAAGGGAGTGTAACCAGAACCACACATATTATTTTATTTGACCTTAAACAATTTGGATAAGATTCCATGGTTTTGAACAAAATTATAATTGATAGTAAACTGTACATGTTTATGTAAGTCTGTGGGCAACTTCACTACATTTTTTTATCCCTTGAATTTGGATTCTTGCTCGGCCTGGAAAACAATGGCCTTTGGAATAGAACTGCTTAGTAGTATATATATCTTTAGAAGGCTTCATGTTTCTGTACATCAATTTTGTTTAGGTCATCAATGGTGACATCACTCCCACATTCTGTCACAAGGGGTATCGATCCACACTGGACAGAGTGACCACCACTGCCTCCCTCCAGCAGTTCACTGACTGCTCGCGCGATTCATGGACAGGGGAGATCACTCAGTGTCTACAGCTGGTATGAATAGTGAAATTACGGAGAAATTTAAAACTCAATTTCCCCATTTCAAACCACTCTTGTGACCTATTGCTGGATAAGTAAGGAAAATATTTTATTCTTGTTGGCAATAAATGTATAGATGGAGAAAATGTTTTGATAAAATCAAAGCCATATCACATGGGGTCAAAAGAACAAAGAATTCCATTAAAACGAGGTTTCACAATATTAGTACCGGTAAGAAAACGAATAATTTTCTTGACAGAAAAAACAATGAACATTTGTAGAGGCAATTTGTCAAATAAGAGAAACAAAATTTCAATTTCAGTTACAGACTTTTAAAATGCACCACAATAAACCATGGATATGTGTATTCATGGGAATTTGAACGTCAATGATCAGAATCCGGGAGTGATACTATGAATGTCAATGGTCAGAATCTGAGAGTGATACTATGAATGTTAATGGTCAGAATTTTTCTACATTAAAGGGGCACAACTCCATCAAAATTTGATGAACCGGAACAAAACTCAAACTGAATATACACCTTCATACAAGAAATCAATTCAATTCAATATCTAAAGCCGTTTAGAAAAAAAGACCGGGAAATTAGGTGTCACTGAAGGACAGACAAGGGTAAAACGATATGCCCCAACCACTTCGTGGCGGGTGCATAAAAACTAAATGCTTAGTCATGTAGAGCAGAAAGGCCTCTACCAAAAGTGTAAATTTCATGATCGCGAATATTCCTTTACTAAAAACCCCATAGTGGGATGAAAATTAACGTGATTTTTGTCTTTATCATTCTTAAGGTAACTCCATACTGGCATTATCATCTGATAAAAGTTTAAAATGTGTATTTATTTCAATTTATTAGTGATAAAACTTCTAAATTATCAAATAAGATATGCAAGTCATCACACTTTTTAGATGTGAGACAGATATACAAAATCATATGAAGGTTGTTCGATATGTAATGTGTATTGTATCACAGCGTGATAACGCTTTGCACGATTTCGTGGATGATGATACTCTTGAATAGTTCTATTCAATACATGTACCTTTCCAACAGTATAAACATGATTCTTCAGCTCCACATAGTTTTAAACTTGTAGGCATTTCAATAGAGCCAGTCGTTGACCACTGTTGTAAAAATGGTTGGGAAACGGGTTGAGAATATTGAAGAAATTAGAGCTTATATAAAAGTTCTCACAAAACTCGGTCATTCGCTAATGCAGATTTTTACTGAATTGCGGGAAGTTTATGGGCCTGATATCTTATGAGACAGTTCGTAGGTGGAGAAAGAAATCCTGACTAGCACAGAGTCTGTCAAAGATGCAACAAAATCTGGCCGACCTGTGACTGTAACAGGCATGTCAAATGTCTCAAAAGTCAGGGAAATAATTGTAAGTGATGGCTGATACACGATTCGTGATATTGCCAAAGCTGTTGGCATATTGCTATTATGGGTGCATTTAATTTTGAAGTATATTTTGAAAGTACGAAAGATTTCTGCCAGATGGATACCGCATATATTGACAGATGATCAAAAACAGGTACCAGCACAAACTGCTAAGCAATTGCTTAAAATGTTTCCCAAATTCAATCAAAAACAATTTGCAAACATTGTTAATGGTGACAAAACATGGGTTCACTATTTCAAACCAGTAAGAAAAATTGGAAACAAAATATGGCTAACTAAACGTGGTACAAGGCCTGTACTTGCCATAAGAACCATAAGCACAAAGAAGATTCTTTATTGCATTTTCTTCTCAGGTGATGGTATAGCCATACAAATTCCAGTGCCAAAGGGCAAAAGTGTTACAGGTCGGTATTACCGAGATGTTATACTAAAAAAGTCCCAAGAAATATTATCATAAACGACGCCCTGTGTCAGGATTTAGGCATGTTCGTCTACTTCATGATAATGCTCAATCACATACAGCTTTGTTTGTGAAGCAATTTTTGAAGTCGGAGAAGGTTACCATTTTGCCACACTCAACATATCTGGCCCCATGCGACTTTTTCCTTTTTCTAAAACTTAAAAATTTCTTATCTGGTCGTCGTTACAAGCCCTTGGTTCAGCCATCAGTCAGTGCCTCAGAGGCCTACCTAAATCAGTGTACCGTGACACATTTCAGAAATAGATTCAGAGATTGAAATTATGTATTTCAAACTGTGGAGAATACTTTGAAGGGATGCAATGTTCATTTCACTATTTGAGGCAAATGGTTTTGAGATATCGTACAATACACATTACATATCGAACAACCCTCATATATCAATGTCAGAAAAATGCAATTTTCCTTCAACAGCATCATTAATGCGATATCGTTTTTAAAACGATACAATAGTATTCATAGCGATTTCATGAAACTGTTTCTTTTCAAAACTATTCAAAATTTCTCTAAAAAGTAAGAAAAATATATGGCATAATGAACTTGATAAAGGATTCAATGAAAACAGAGTCATTGCCCTTGGATTCAATATTTTGAAACATATTGATTACTTATATAACTTAGACTTTCGAAATATTTGATGTATAACAAGATTTTTTTTTGCAATAACCATTGGAACAGACTCCAACAAAATTTTTGGTAATATCATGCATAAATCTAAATGAATCATTGCTTTTTGTAAAATCTTATGATGTCACCGGAGGGTGGAATTACTTTAATTTTGCTGATACTATATAACAAGAGGCCCATGGGCCTAGAATCGCTCTTCTGATACATTGTAGAACAGGCAAAAATTCTCACTGACCAAGATTCATCAATTAACAAGGTTTTAAAGACCTATCACATGATAGTGTATGAAGGGGATATCATACAGTACACTATTAGATTAGGCAATCAAAATAATTACAATAGTACAAAATGAAATTACTTAACCTACGTGCATATCTGGGTAGTATATATTTCTCTTCTACATGAATTTTTTCAAGGGACATAGAGACGGTTAGGGTGCTAAATACCGAATTTACTATGCATACAATTAGATCAAAGGGATCGCATTGTATTTTGTCAGATTTTTAATGCAATTACATTTCATGCCATTGTTGGGGAATGGTTCTTAAAACCAATATCAACAAAATTGCTTTTTAACTTTTTCAGCTCTGTTGAAATAAAAAACAAGTGAGTTAAGTGAAGGTTTGATGATCCTTGGGTTTTTAGTTTGAAAGGTGAATAAATTTGCAAAAAAAAAAGCAAAAGTAGGTCACAGTGACCTACCTTTTAGCTGACACACTCTGAGAAGCCAAGATGCATCAACTTAATAAGTTTGATGGATCTAAGCCACTTAGTATCTGAAATATCTAAATATAGCCATGATATTAAAAAAGTATATCACAGTGACCTACTTCCTAATTGACACACTTCGAGGACTCAAGATACATCAACTGAAACAGGTTCATGATTCTAGACCTCTTAGCATTTGATTTAGATATAGCTTTAAAGTTAAAAAAGTAGATCAAGGTGACCTAATTTATAGTCTGCACACTCCGAGGACTCAAGATGCTTCAACTGACAAAGTTTGATGATGTTAGTCAAATAGTACTTGAAAATTTAAATGTAACTGTCCAAAAGTAGGTCATGGTGGCCTACTTTTGGTCGACACACTGAAGACCCAAGATGCATCAACTGACAAGTCAAATAGTATTCAAATATCGCCTTCAAATTCCAAAAGAAGGCCAAAGTGACCTACTTTTTGATCGACACACTCCAAAGACTCAAGATGCATCAACTGACAAATTTTGATAATTGAAGTCAATAAGTATCTGAAATATTCAGATATAAACGTGAAATTCCAAAAGTAGGCCACAGTGACCTACTTTTTGGTCAACACACTCCGAAGACTCAAGACCCATCAACTGACAAAGTTTGATGATTGTAAGTCAAATAGTATCTGAAATATTAAAATATAGCCGTCAAATTCCAAAAGTAGGTCACAGTGACCTACTTTTGGTCAACAAACTATGAAGACTCCAGATGCATCAACTGACAAAGTTTGATGATCCTAGCTTTCATAGTGTCCAAAATATGCATCTAAAATTGAAAAAGTGAAATTTGAATGTCTGCGAAATTCAAAAAGTAGGTCACTGTGACCTACTTTTTATATATAAATGTTTCAAGGCCTCTAGACGCATCAACTTACAAGGTTTGATGATTCTAAACCTCTCGGTATGTGAAATAACCTAAAATGTATTCATAAATGATTAGCCATAAAATTCAGAAAGTAGGTCATGCCTCATGGTGACATACTTTTCACATGACGCACTTCAAGGTCTAATGATCCATCAACTGACAACTTTTGATGATCATAGGCTCAAAAGTGTCCCAAGATATGCATCAAAATCCATTTAATAATAATTACCGGCGAAATTCAAATCGTAGGTCACCATGACCTACTTTTGAGACAACATGATATTAGGTCCCAAGATGCATCAACTGACAAAATTTGATGATCTTAGTCCTTATACTAAGCAAAATATCAAAGTTTAAACAAAACAAAATGTAAGGTCAACTTTGAAGTGACCTTGAGACCACATCCTTTGCCCCAGGATGATGCCTTGAACAATTTTTTATATACAACCTATCCTCATCCTTATGCATAAGTTTGGTGATAATTTACCCAGTGATTCTGAAGAAGATTTTTTAGCAACCACTACTTTTGTTTGCATTTTCCTAATTATCTCCCCTTGTTAAGGGTCACAACCCTAGTTTTTGCACAAATGAAAGCCCTTGGGCCAAGGATACCCTGTGACAAATTTGACAAAAATTGGCCATTGGGTTCTTGAGATATAGCCCTTTTCCCAAAAAGTTGACGCACACCAAACATATGGCCATATGATTAGCTCTTTGAGCCTTTGGCTCGGAAGAGCTAAAAACTAAATGCATATTTAGGAATATCAGGAAGAGATGTACTAAAATGGTGAATTTTGCTACCCCAGGATTCTGACTCCAGTGCAAATCTGAAATAGTTGTTAATATAATATATGCATATACAATATATGCATGTTTTATGTAAAATATTTTTATCAGTATGTGCACTTTTGGGAACATTTTGTGTTATAAAATCACATTTTGTTTTATTCTGCTGCTGAATATTATATTATAATTTAGCTTAGATATGCACAACAGGAAAATTATTATAGATTTCATAGCCCTTGGAGTTGTTGATACTTATTAAAATTTAACTAATTCTCAGGTGATCAATAAGGTTTGTGGGCCTCTTGTTCAATAAATGAAGTCTTTCAATTTGGCAAAAATGCCAATCTTGTTTAATTGCATATTTTATACAATGATAGCATGACTCAATGATACACATACAGAAAACATTGCAAAAATTCATCTTAAAGATGCTACTTTTCTGTGGGTGCTCAGGTGACCATTAAGGCCTTGTTGTTGTTTTTAGTGGGCTGCTTCCATTATTGCCACCTTTTGTCTGTTTCAGTACCAGATAGACGCTGTTTTAGCCAGCGGTAAGATATCTCCCGATCTACAGGAACAACTTCCTCATCTCGCTCTGGTTGAAAATGTTCCATTCTCGGCTCTCCAGTGTATCTGTGCATCATCAGATATCACCATGGCAACCTACATTACAGATATATGTCAGGTATACATACATATGTGGTACTGTTAGATGATTGGTCTACAGGGGATGCTTACTCCTCCTAGGCACCTGATCCCACCTCTGGTATATCCAGGGGTCCTTGTTTGTCTGATCCCACTTCTGGTATATCCAAGGGTCCATGTTTGTCTGATCCCACGTCTGATATATCCAGGGGTCCATGTTTGCTCAATTCTCTTCTACTCTGTATTCCTAAGCGTTATGAGATTTATCATTTCATAATCTTCACCTTTTCATGATCTCAGTTAGTAGGGCAAGTTTGATTGATCAATTCCTGGACTGGACTTCCCTAGATCTCAGGATGCATTCTCAAGAAAGACTGGAATTGATCAATATGTGCAATTCTAAGAGATGTTACTAAATCGAGAAACAGAAAACAGAACTTTAAAAACAAATTGGTATTTGTATGACACATTTTGAATCAGATTCATACTGGTGTTGCTAAAAACGGGAAATGTTCAAAAGTCTGTCCCAAGGAATATTTGTGATTAATTGTGATGAAAGTGTCAAGGAGACATAAACTCGATTGGACGGACATGATGGTGGCTATATATATGTACTGCCCCCCCCCCCCCCCCCCCCAATTTTTTTGGAAATTAACCGATTACTTCTTGCATGACTTTGTGCATGTATATAGACTTGTTTTGTGTCTGTTGAATTATAACAAATTTCTTTTTTTCCAGTTTCACATCTGTCCTGGTCTCGTGATGAAACCTTTCCAGGATGACTGGACATGCAGGGATGCAGATGAGCATTATTTAACTGTCACACTTCCTCACAAACTAATCCAGGTAAATCATAAATAAAAGTTGTATATATTGCAATAAAATATGAAAAGAATGTAAAGTAAATCAATGCTATTTTAAAAATTGTATGAAATATTTATGAAATTTGTAATCATTTTCAATATACAAAACCATATTATAATATACTGTAACAATGCACTGCTTTCCAAATAAATCCAGTTTTCAGAGAAAATCTATTAAAATTTGTTCCTTTTATATCCCATTACACCCTACAACTACAATGGAGGGGGGAATCTTTTTGTAATAAATAGTACATAGTGCCAAAAAATATTAAATGCATATAAACATTCATGGGCACAAAGTTTTCAAGCAAAATTAAACCTTACAGGTTAGTATCTACAGTATGCGTGTGTGTGTGTGTGTGTGTTGGATATTATACAGTTACTTAGTGTAAATCAGTAACCATGGTGGCGAATTATGTGACTTTGAAATGGTCAATTACATGGAAAAATGGCGACGACAGTCAACACAAGGGAAAATTCAAATGAGTAAGTAACACCTTTATCAATATCGAATTGTCACATAACTTTTGACGAGTTCTCTCAGGAACAAATCTATAGTGAATGGTAGTTCTACCTACGATAGAAGCAGAGAACACAGACAGAGTTTTGATGGACAGAAATATTTTGATTGTAAACAAAAAACTGTTTAAATGTTGATACAAGTTATGCCTTGTGTTGACTTTCGTCGATATTTTTTCTGTGATAATGTCAAAGTCACGTGATTTGCCATTGTGAGTAACTGTTACATTTAATTGAGACGTAAATTCTGAAATCCTGTCTCGTCAGACTTAAGTTTTGTAACATTTTGTCAGACTTAAGTTTTGTAATATCTTGTCAGACTTAAGTTTTATGATGTCTTGTCAGACTTAGTTTCGCAATGACTTGTCAAACTTAAAGTCGTTAGACTTAAGTTTCATGAAGTTTTATGTTGTCATCAGACTAAGTTTTGTGATGTTGTCAGACTTAAGTTTTAAGATGTCATCAGATTTAAGTTTCATGATGTCGTCAGACTTAAGTTTTGTGATGTCATCAGACTTAAGTTTTATAATGTTGTCAGACTTAAGTTTTATGATGTCTAGTCTGACTTAGTTTTATGATGGTTCATTTTGTATATGACTAATTTAATCTAAATTATATATGAGAAATTTATGCTCACACAATTTCAGAATCCTGAATTCAAACAAAAATAAAGTTTTCTCAAATAGAAAATGATTGGCATTATTTTTCCTTCAGCCTTTTTAGCTACCAGCTTTTCATTCTTTATTGTGAAATTGTGGTTCCTTATTCCTGTTACAGACGGTTGTGTATAGTCATCCCGCCCAGATAGGCAGGAACTGCTTTGAGCAAGAGTTCTGGAGGTGCATTCAATCCCTCTCCCGGGCTCTAGAGAGGGGCACCGTGTTGCCAGGTGGGGGTCAAACAGAGAATCGGTGTGCAGCCACTCTACTCAGTAGATCAGGTGAGAGAGGTATAGTGTGTGTCCCCCGGGGTCAGCTCTCCAGCTACAGGTCTAATAATCAACTAGCAGGATTTAGTTGTCTTAACATGATCAGTATCAATCTCTGAACCTTTTACAAATATTGACAATTTTTTTAAAAGCTAAATTATGTCTTCCCAATGGAAATATCAAGAAAAGAGAACTCTCCAACTCTTGTTCTAGACAGTATAGAGTTTTATTTTGCAGATTCGTTGGAAAGTGGAACTAAATATCTAGTTATGAGGGAGTTAGCGGAGGTTCTGTGTAACTATGGTAATTATGTGTGCGGCCACTCGTCCATCACTCAGTTGGTTCACTTTCTCTCACTGGCCCTAGCAGAGAGACAGTCTCACCCACAATCTTCTCCTCAGGGTTTGTCCACCCATCCCTACACAACAGAGCATGACGGTACACAAGATCTACCTTATTATGATGAAGGAACAACAAAACTGGCCTTGTGGACAGCTGCCATGAATACTGCCTTAGTCTTACTGCAGATTGACTCTTCTATTGTTACGGGAATTGATTCACTCAATAAAATTTAAAATTATATGTTCACCAGTTGTTAATACTGGCATAGCGCTCCCATTGGTGTATCACAGTAAAACTTTGGTATTGTATTAAATGATATGAAATAGTAAGAGACCCTCACCTTAGTTACATGGGCCCTTAGTCTAGTCAATCTAGCTCAAAAATGAGCAAAACCTCAAACTAATTGTAACAGAAATGAAATTTTGATTATTCATGCAAGAAAACACATGCAAACAACATATTAAAAATCGGCTTTTGTATTTTCATGGGAAAATTGGAATTTTGGGGTAAAAGGATGTGTTTTTTCATGAAAATCGCTAAAAACTGGAAATTGAAGAAAATATCCATTTTATGTAACATACAGTAAAAATAAGTTTCATATCTCAAATTTCAACCGGAAAATTCTAGGCAAGTTTCAAGAATTCAAAATCATCAAATAAAATATGGCGCCGCACGTAAACCAACACGAAACTAATACACAATATTTCTCAGATAACGATATAACCGTATATAAAATATCATCGTGGTTCAAGAGTGGCGCCCATAAAAATTTATTAAATAAAGTTTAGAATTTCTATAAAAAATAGGTATTTTTGACATACCGCATCCGGTTTCAATGCATATAATTACGCTCGTGCTGTTTCCTGCACAAAACTCGATATGGAAATTAATAGTATAATTTCTAATTAAAGTCTGGCCTAAGATTTCTTCTATAAATATAAAGTTTTATTTTCAAAGATTGACAGGGCCAAATCATGCAATTTTGGCTTTAGTCCTTTCAACCTGGAAATGTTCGATTAATTTTTTTTACAGCAGAATATATTCTTTCCTTGACTGTAATTTTTGGGTAAAATCCTGCTTTTTTGAATATAATTGTTAAAGACTGAAATTTTAAGAAGAAAACCCACATTTTGTCATACATTTGAGTCTACCAATAAAAAATTGAAGTTAGGATTTATTTTAAAAACTGTTCAACAAGTAAGATATATAGATTATTGGCAATATATATGAAAAATACCATTTAGGTAGGAAAACCTACCTTTTTCTAAAACAAAAATAGTGAAAAACTGGAAATGATAGGAAATGACTGTTTTATAGAAGAGATGACATTGGTCTTATAAATTTAAGAATAAAACGTCCAAATGCACAACTAAACTTTTCTGCACCAAAATTTATTTCCCTTGCCGAATTTTGGGCTGAAATCTTCATTTTCCAACAAAAATCGTTAAAAACTGGATTTTGGAAGAAAATACTTTTTCCTGTCCATTAGGCATATATGAGTTACCACATGAAGATTTATACATTAAAATAAACTGTTAACACAAAACAAGTGCCCCTTCAAAAATGGTCTGTAAAAGATGACCTACATTTTTGCATTTACTCCCCTTACATCGGAAGTTGGAGGCGCGCTTACCATTCCGGTCCTATGTTTCACATAAATACATGTAGTATTTTAAAACAAACAGTGCATAGTAAAGCTTACCTTACCAAATTCTTTATTAAGCTGAGTTTTAACAGTTTGTACTACATCTATGCCGAAACAAGGTTCAGTTTCTTCGATTTTATAAAGAAATCTTTAATACGTGCACTTCGTCAAGTTCTAGAGTTTGGGAAAAAGGGGGGGGGGGGGTTATAGCCGTATTTGATGTTTAGTTATATCCAAATTATTGTGCAATTAATACCGAGAATTTCAGGGGTAATCTGTTTGAAAACCAATGGACACATATAATTAAAAGCAAAATGAATCAGGCACGCAGCATCGTAAAAAAAAAAAGGGGGGGGTGTGTGAAGATAATTTCACAATATTGCCTGAAAATTGACAAGTAAATTTTAATCCAAAGTTATAAAAATCCTTGATGGTGTGTGTGGTGGTGGTGGGGCTAAGGTTATTCTCTCAGTTCAATTTTACACTTCCACTGTGTACAGTTCACTACAATGCTATTTAAAAAAAAAAAAAGAGGAGGGAGGGCAACCAATCTGTCTAAAAATCGACCTCTGTACGTGAAAATTTATCAAGTTTTCCTTGTAATGATAAGAGGTGTAGAGCCATTATTGCTACGTGCCTGATAATTATATAAGTGATCATTTGAGTAATTGCAGTACAGTTCAGTCCATGTTTTTACAAGTACAACGGCTAGTGTCACAATTTGCCTTGCATTTACAGCGAAAAACGTTCAAAAGTTTATCTGGTGCGACTTGTAATTTAGTTTTAACGGATACAAGAATTGCTGAAAGCAGTGATAAGCCCCAATTCGAAGGATCCAAATTAATCATTTCTTTAGTCCACTCTATGACTTAAAAAATTCTTGCAGTGCTCCTTTTCTGCAGCTGTAATTAGTAGTTAGTGGCAATGACTGAACTTATAAAAATGATATTGTGTTAGACAATTCTTCACAAAGCAAATCTCCTATAAGTGTCTCTATGGTATTCCATCGTACAAAGTCGATATGACATCGACACCAGAATATATCTTTTTCTCTATGAAATCCTCATATAGGAAGGTGAAGATAACGAACAGTGATCCATCTCGTAACTCCTATAAGCAATACAAAATAGAGAGGTGGGCAAACACGGACCCCTGGATATACCAGAAGTGGGATCAGATGCCTATGGGCTATAAGGAGTAAGCACCCCCTGTTTACCGGTTACACCCGCCGTGAGCTCTATATCTTAATAAGGCAAACGGAGTTACCCTCATTCAATATCATTGTGCCAAAAACGGCCTAACAATCTATATGAACAAGTCAGACAGATTTGACCCAATGATAGGTTGTATTGGCAAAGTAGATTGTTATAACGACCATATAATTCGCGAAATGCTGACTTTAAACGAAACAGTTGAAACCCCTTCACCATCAACTTGTTTGTCAGTAGCCTGCCTCCATTTAAAAACTAATCATATACAGAATTTTTTCGCGATTTGTCTACATTTTGACTATACAGGACCTGTTCCGATGCCGAACATTCTTGATGTTGTGTCGCATCCTGTGAATGCATGTAGAAAGGGCAAGGATTGACAAACTTCGTTTCCTAAAAAGACGTCTGGTTTTAACGATATTCTTCACTTAGGGGCAAGATCAAAAATTCAATGTCTCACAAAAAACTAAGTTCACATAGTTTTCACCAAGAACCCCCCCCCCTTTAAAACTTAATATGACAAATGTTGAAACTAATCGAATAACAAGAAAAGAAACGTACGATTATAAATAACACTCTGTATACCTCTGTATACCTTTTCTACTGTTTATTCACAAATGAAAGTGTACATTAAATCTATCAAATGTTCATTTTATTTAAAATATGTTTTAAATATTATGAGGTATTCAACAGTCGCTTGTCTTTTTCCTTTTTCCACTAAAGTGTAATCGATGTCGGATGACAGAAACTTGCGGGAGTTTTCATTCCCTTCCCCCTAACTAATTGAATTTAAATTTTCATCCGACATTGATTTCGTATGTTTATTTCAGAGTTCGTTGCTATTTCTGTGCTTTATATATCAACATTTAAAACACAATGTGCATTTTGTATGTTCCTCTAAAATTTACGATAAATAACTGTATCCCATTTCCATTCTCACTGATCGTGTGCCAGCGTGGCGAGAATTCCATCGTCATCGAAAACAAGTTTTGTCTTGAATAGATGGCCGGGCGGTCTAGCGCGCTGTTCGCATGCTGCTAGCAGATGTGGTTCCGCAGGTCGTGAGCCCAAGACTAATTAGAAAGAGTAACTACTCGATTTTACATCAAATCATGATACTATGCGCAAGTGTTTACTTACATTGATTTTTATTATTTATATTGGTGGACTGTTAGTCCCCGAGGGTCTCTACAGCCCAGTAGCTAAGTACTTTGTTACTAGCTTGGAAATACGGATGTATATTTAATCGCTGTGATAAAATTTAGAAATTCGTTTCAAAATTAAGGATTATCTCCCTCATGCATAGCTCTTATCCTTTGACGAATTTGACTCCACTTTTTTGGCACTCTGTTTTCCCCTAAAATAGCTCTTGGGGCCTACAAGTTTACTGGTATTTTGGATTTTAAAAATTTCGGTTGAGCATCACTGAAGAGACATTATTTGTCGAAATGCGCATCTGGTGCATCAAAATTGGTACCTATAAGTTTTATATTATCAATGTTTTATTATCATTATTATTACCCATGAATGACTCCCCAAACCTGAATTTGAAAAAGAAAAATAAAAATACTTTACTTACTTAGTTTTATAAAAGTTTTTAATACAAAACGTTTGCTCAAATGATGAAGATACAAAATAACTGAAACTTTTAACCCGAATGGCTTTCCATACTTTCTTTTTTAACAACCGTAATTCCCCCTTGTAAATTGATATTAATTCTTTAAGATTTCATTTGTAATTCATAACTTCTAAAGTAAATATTGTGTTTTATAATTAAAATTAATTCAGTAGAGGGTCAAACAAAATATTTTGAAGCTTTATTCTCGAAAGTTCCCCGGGAATGGAAGTCGGCAAAGAATATGAGATGCTGAGCAATATTGTATGTATATAGAAGGTCTTAAAATCACCTTTCTAATACAACTGTTAAGCTGTTTAATCGCGGTTTTTATTACATGCACTTTAGATCGTCGTGTATAACGTTATTCCGATGACTGTCACAGTTAAGTTACTCCCCTTTACGTGTACGGGTGCCGTAAACACTACAAAATATCGATGGTTTACTAAAACATTTAAGTCTAAATTTTAAATATTTCCCATTGTCCGATTTTGTCCGATTTTTTGTATGTTGTTAATCACGCTTTTGTTTATTAAATTCCGTCGAGTTTGTTTCTGTTGCAATTACTTTGAGGTGGTTTGCTAGATTGACTAGTCTACCTGCCATTGTTAAGCTGTTGTGATTTTTAAAAGAATTTTTTTTTAGTAATCTTTATTCCCATGAAAAATTTTGACCCCATATTGTGGAACCAACCTACCCCCAATGGATAACAATACAACAGAAAATGAATTCACAAAACACAGAAATGCCTCAAAACCAATATGACTAACATGATCTTGCTGTTCTGCATAAGAACAAGGTCGTAGATCATGGTATGATACGAAAGACTTACCATCAGAAATCTATTTACAAAATTTTAAACAGCCGAGGAGACTGAATCCATCAGATTTTTATTAAAAGTAGGTCAAACTACCAGGTCAAGGTCACAGAGTCAAACACTGAAGTAAATCAAGGTCCTGCCATGTAGAATTTATATACAAAACTCAACATCTTTTCCTTAAATAGTTCTGGAGATACTGATAACGCAAGGTTTTTAAAGAATGTTGGTCAAGGTCACAAAACCAAATATGATTGTAACACAAGGACCTCTTGTCATCAAGAATCTATATACAAAATACGAAAGTCCTACCTTGAATAGTTTTGAAAATATCTAAGAGGTTACATTTTCTTAAAAGTGGGTCAAATTTGAAGATCAGATGTTATAAGATGAAATAGAAGGAAACATGTAACATGTTTGTCAACAGCCCGACTGCACCTCGGCAAGTAGTCTCAGCTACCAACATCAAATAGTTCCTTTGTAAACAATTGCTTTTTTCTACAAATTAAACCAAATTTCCTAGACAGGGGTACAGAAATTAAGAGAAAAAGATTAGAGAAATGACAGGGAAAGGGGAGGTGGGGGGGGGGGGGGGTCGGTCGGGTAAGAGGATTTTTTTTTTTTTTTTTTTAATTTGGAACTACGATTGAGTCCAGAATAATATGATCAAAGATGAAATCAACGCAATAAAATTATACATATCAATATATCAATTCATTGATGCTGTAAGGAATCGAATTAACTCTCGTAAATTGCACGCATGTGCTAGCATGTACACGTGCTTACATGATAATTCACTGTACAAAATTATGAGTGACAGTGATATCGCAACTAACGGTGTATTGATGGTCAGTCCAAGTCGGGAAATCATGGCACCTGACAAAGCAGTTGGAGACGGACGATAACCTGTTTATTCAGGCGACTCGTGTGGCATTGTGAAATTATGAAACGAGTTTCTCAATTGACAGTGCCACTGTGCGCTATATATAAAGGAGATCGCGCAACAGACAAGGACATTACAAATCTGAACTATACCACTACTACTGCTGCTGCTAAATTACACGTACCAAGATGAGTGCTACGCAAGTTACGAGTCCCGACAGCAAGACCTCGGACAAGCAATTATACTATCTGATGGACAGCGAGCGACGTTTTAAAAAAGCCTGTGAGCAGATTGTTCACCTCAACGAAAGGATGGGTGACTTGCAGTTCAGGTACAACAAGGCCTGGGTGGAAAACCACCGTCCCTTCAGGTACAGCATAAGGCTGCGACTTGCCGTTTTAGAGGGTCTCATCAACATGTACTTCGACTACGCTCACATGAAAGCCTACACTATTGCAGGCCTGCGGCATGAAATGTTTGGAGAAAATGTACAAATCATCACCAGCGACACATCAGACTCCGAAGGGGAAGACTGAACAGTCGTACAAGAGAATATACTTTCTTATCACAAACGGCTCTTTTCAGAGCCATACAAATTTTGTTCGAAAAGACACCCCTATCAGACGTTAATCAACATCCAACTTGCGATCGGCATTTATTATATCACAGTCTACAATAAAACACAATTAAAAATTATAGTCCTAAAATTTAAAAGAACGGTGACGTTATTTACAAATCATATAGGTAAGGGGAAAAATGACAACATTACGCCCCTCATAGTCCGCCTCCCCTACTTTTGATGTTCCACGCGCAAGCGTGTCGACTCGCAACGACATACATAAAGAACAGACATGAATTCGATCCACAAACTCTCAACAAACTATTACATTGTTGCTTAAGATTGTACACTTTTATTCGTGGGCAGAGTAATAATGCCTTACACCCAACTCTTCACTGATGTAGTCGCAAATTAAACGCACATTTAATGTCTACGGCCATATCACGTTGAAAGCACCGGTTCTCGTCCGATCACCGAAGTTAAGCAACGTCGAGCCTGGTTAGTACTTGGATGGGTGACCGCCTGGGAATACCAGGTGTCGTAGACTTTTTCACTTTTTTTTTTTTTCTTCCTATTTCACATTATTTTCTTTTTATTTCCTTTACTGTCGCAATGAATCGTCAATTTCATGCATAACATCATCGTTATCACCAATTAAAAATTCATAAATCTTGGCATAGTCAAAGGGAGATAAACACAACATTTTTTTCCCCACAACAATGCATATCACACCGGTATTTAATATTATTACTATCACGTAAAAAGCAATTTATAGCATTGATGAAAACGAACGAAATCTACTATCTTACCTGTCTCGCCTGCCGATCTCGAGAAAAAAAAAGACGACACTGCATACTGTCATCAAATCCACGTGCTTTTCCACACATGTAACATGTTTGTCAACAGCCCGACTGCACCTCGGCAAGTAGTCTCAGCTACCAACATCAAATAGTTCCTTTGTAAACAATTGCTTTTTTCTACAAATTAAACCAAATTTCCTAGACAGGGGTACAGAAATTAAGAGAAAAAGATTAGAGAAATGACAGGGAAAGGGGAGGTGGGGGGGGGGGGGGGTCGGTCGGGTAAGAGGATTTTTTTTTTTTTTTTTTTAATTTGGAACTACGATTGAGTCCAGAATAATATGATCAAAGATGAAATCAACGCAATAAAATTATACATATCAATATATCAATTCATTGATGCTGTAAGGAATCGAATTAACTCTCGTAAATTGCACGCATGTGCTAGCATGTACACGTGCTTACATGATAATTCACTGTACAAAATTATGAGTGACAGTGATATCGCAACTAACGGTGTATTGATGGTCAGTCCAAGTCGGGAAATCATGGCACCTGACAAAGCAGTTGGAGACGGACGATAACCTGTTTATTCAGGCGACTCGTGTGGCATTGTGAAATTATGAAACGAGTTTCTCAATTGACAGTGCCACTGTGCGCTATATATAAAGGAGATCGCGCAACAGACAAGGACATTACAAATCTGAACTATACCACTACTACTGCTGCTGCTAAATTACACGTACCAAGATGAGTGCTACGCAAGTTACGAGTCCCGACAGCAAGACCTCGGACAAGCAATTATACTATCTGATGGACAGCGAGCGACGTTTTAAAAAAGCCTGTGAGCAGATTGTTCACCTCAACGAAAGGATGGGTGACTTGCAGTTCAGGTACAACAAGGCCTGGGTGGAAAACCACCGTCCCTTCAGGTACAGCATAAGGCTGCGACTTGCCGTTTTAGAGGGTCTCATCAACATGTACTTCGACTACGCTCACATGAAAGCCTACACTATTGCAGGCCTGCGGCATGAAATGTTTGGAGAAAATGTACAAATCATCACCAGCGACACATCAGACTCCGAAGGGGAAGACTGAACAGTCGTACAAGAGAATATACTTTCTTATCACAAACGGCTCTTTTCAGAGCCATACAAATTTTGTTCGAAAAGACACCCCTATCAGACGTTAATCAACATCCAACTTGCGATCGGCATTTATTATATCACAGTCTACAATAAAACACAATTAAAAATTATAGTCCTAAAATTTAAAAGAACGGTGACGTTATTTACAAATCATATAGGTAAGGGGAAAAATGACAACATTACGCCCCTCATAGTCCGCCTCCCCTACTTTTGATGTTCCACGCGCAAGCGTGTCGACTCGCAACGACATACATAAAGAACAGACATGAATTCGATCCACAAACTCTCAACAAACTATTACATTGTTGCTTAAGATTGTACACTTTTATTCGTGGGCAGAGTAATAATGCCTTACACCCAACTCTTCACTGATGTAGTCGCAAATTAAACGCACATTTAATGTCTACGGCCATATCACGTTGAAAGCACCGGTTCTCGTCCGATCACCGAAGTTAAGCAACGTCGAGCCTGGTTAGTACTTGGATGGGTGACCGCCTGGGAATACCAGGTGTCGTAGACTTTTTCACTTTTTTTTTTTTTCTTCCTATTTCACATTATTTTCTTTTTATTTCCTTTACTGTCGCAATGAATCGTCAATTTCATGCATAACATCATCGTTATCACCAATTAAAAATTCATAAATCTTGGCATAGTCAAAGGGAGATAAACACAACATTTTTTTCCCCACAACAATGCATATCACACCGGTATTTAATATTATTACTATCACGTAAAAAGCAATTTATAGCATTGATGAAAACGAACGAAATCTACTATCTTACCTGTCTCGCCTGCCGATCTCGAGAAAAAAAAAGACGACACTGCATACTGTCATCAAATCCACGTGCTTTTCCACACATGTAACATGTTTGTCAACAGCCCGACTGCACCTCGGCAAGTAGTCTCAGCTACCAACATCAAATAGTTCCTTTGTAAACAATTGCTTTTTTCTACAAATTAAACCAAATTTCCTAGACAGGGGTACAGAAATTAAGAGAAAAAGATTAGAGAAATGACAGGGAAAGGGGAGGTGGGGGGGGGGGGGGGTCGGTCGGGTAAGAGGATTTTTTTTTTTTTTTTTTTAATTTGGAACTACGATTGAGTCCAGAATAATATGATCAAAGATGAAATCAACGCAATAAAATTATACATATCAATATATCAATTCATTGATGCTGTAAGGAATCGAATTAACTCTCGTAAATTGCACGCATGTGCTAGCATGTACACGTGCTTACATGATAATTCACTGTACAAAATTATGAGTGACAGTGATATCGCAACTAACGGTGTATTGATGGTCAGTCCAAGTCGGGAAATCATGGCACCTGACAAAGCAGTTGGAGACGGACGATAACCTGTTTATTCAGGCGACTCGTGTGGCATTGTGAAATTATGAAACGAGTTTCTCAATTGACAGTGCCACTGTGCGCTATATATAAAGGAGATCGCGCAACAGACAAGGACATTACAAATCTGAACTATACCACTACTACTGCTGCTGCTAAATTACACGTACCAAGATGAGTGCTACGCAAGTTACGAGTCCCGACAGCAAGACCTCGGACAAGCAATTATACTATCTGATGGACAGCGAGCGACGTTTTAAAAAAGCCTGTGAGCAGATTGTTCACCTCAACGAAAGGATGGGTGACTTGCAGTTCAGGTACAACAAGGCCTGGGTGGAAAACCACCGTCCCTTCAGGTACAGCATAAGGCTGCGACTTGCCGTTTTAGAGGGTCTCATCAACATGTACTTCGACTACGCTCACATGAAAGCCTACACTATTGCAGGCCTGCGGCATGAAATGTTTGGAGAAAATGTACAAATCATCACCAGCGACACATCAGACTCCGAAGGGGAAGACTGAACAGTCGTACAAGAGAATATACTTTCTTATCACAAACGGCTCTTTTCAGAGCCATACAAATTTTGTTCGAAAAGACACCCCTATCAGACGTTAATCAACATCCAACTTGCGATCGGCATTTATTATATCACAGTCTACAATAAAACACAATTAAAAATTATAGTCCTAAAATTTAAAAGAACGGTGACGTTATTTACAAATCATATAGGTAAGGGGAAAAATGACAACATTACGCCCCTCATAGTCCGCCTCCCCTACTTTTGATGTTCCACGCGCAAGCGTGTCGACTCGCAACGACATACATAAAGAACAGACATGAATTCGATCCACAAACTCTCAACAAACTATTACATTGTTGCTTAAGATTGTACACTTTTATTCGTGGGCAGAGTAATAATGCCTTACACCCAACTCTTCACTGATGTAGTCGCAAATTAAACGCACATTTAATGTCTACGGCCATATCACGTTGAAAGCACCGGTTCTCGTCCGATCACCGAAGTTAAGCAACGTCGAGCCTGGTTAGTACTTGGATGGGTGACCGCCTGGGAATACCAGGTGTCGTAGACTTTTTCACTTTTTTTTTTTTTCTTCCTATTTCACATTATTTTCTTTTTATTTCCTTTACTGTCGCAATGAATCGTCAATTTCATGCATAACATCATCGTTATCACCAATTAAAAATTCATAAATCTTGGCATAGTCAAAGGGAGATAAACACAACATTTTTTTCCCCACAACAATGCATATCACACCGGTATTTAATATTATTACTATCACGTAAAAAGCAATTTATAGCATTGATGAAAACGAACGAAATCTACTATCTTACCTGTCTCGCCTGCCGATCTCGAGAAAAAAAAAGACGACACTGCATACTGTCATCAAATCCACGTGCTTTTCCACACATGTAACATGTTTGTCAACAGCCCGACTGCACCTCGGCAAGTAGTCTCAGCTACCAACATCAAATAGTTCCTTTGTAAACAATTGCTTTTTTCTACAAATTAAACCAAATTTCCTAGACAGGGGTACAGAAATTAAGAGAAAAAGATTAGAGAAATGACAGGGAAAGGGGAGGTGGGGGGGGGGGGGGGTCGGTCGGGTAAGAGGATTTTTTTTTTTTTTTTTTTAATTTGGAACTACGATTGAGTCCAGAATAATATGATCAAAGATGAAATCAACGCAATAAAATTATACATATCAATATATCAATTCATTGATGCTGTAAGGAATCGAATTAACTCTCGTAAATTGCACGCATGTGCTAGCATGTACACGTGCTTACATGATAATTCACTGTACAAAATTATGAGTGACAGTGATATCGCAACTAACGGTGTATTGATGGTCAGTCCAAGTCGGGAAATCATGGCACCTGACAAAGCAGTTGGAGACGGACGATAACCTGTTTATTCAGGCGACTCGTGTGGCATTGTGAAATTATGAAACGAGTTTCTCAATTGACAGTGCCACTGTGCGCTATATATAAAGGAGATCGCGCAACAGACAAGGACATTACAAATCTGAACTATACCACTACTACTGCTGCTGCTAAATTACACGTACCAAGATGAGTGCTACGCAAGTTACGAGTCCCGACAGCAAGACCTCGGACAAGCAATTATACTATCTGATGGACAGCGAGCGACGTTTTAAAAAAGCCTGTGAGCAGATTGTTCACCTCAACGAAAGGATGGGTGACTTGCAGTTCAGGTACAACAAGGCCTGGGTGGAAAACCACCGTCCCTTCAGGTACAGCATAAGGCTGCGACTTGCCGTTTTAGAGGGTCTCATCAACATGTACTTCGACTACGCTCACATGAAAGCCTACACTATTGCAGGCCTGCGGCATGAAATGTTTGGAGAAAATGTACAAATCATCACCAGCGACACATCAGACTCCGAAGGGGAAGACTGAACAGTCGTACAAGAGAATATACTTTCTTATCACAAACGGCTCTTTTCAGAGCCATACAAATTTTGTTCGAAAAGACACCCCTATCAGACGTTAATCAACATCCAACTTGCGATCGGCATTTATTATATCACAGTCTACAATAAAACACAATTAAAAATTATAGTCCTAAAATTTAAAAGAACGGTGACGTTATTTACAAATCATATAGGTAAGGGGAAAAATGACAACATTACGCCCCTCATAGTCCGCCTCCCCTACTTTTGATGTTCCACGCGCAAGCGTGTCGACTCGCAACGACATACATAAAGAACAGACATGAATTCGATCCACAAACTCTCAACAAACTATTACATTGTTGCTTAAGATTGTACACTTTTATTCGTGGGCAGAGTAATAATGCCTTACACCCAACTCTTCACTGATGTAGTCGCAAATTAAACGCACATTTAATGTCTACGGCCATATCACGTTGAAAGCACCGGTTCTCGTCCGATCACCGAAGTTAAGCAACGTCGAGCCTGGTTAGTACTTGGATGGGTGACCGCCTGGGAATACCAGGTGTCGTAGACTTTTTCACTTTTTTTTTTTTTCTTCCTATTTCACATTATTTTCTTTTTATTTCCTTTACTGTCGCAATGAATCGTCAATTTCATGCATAACATCATCGTTATCACCAATTAAAAATTCATAAATCTTGGCATAGTCAAAGGGAGATAAACACAACATTTTTTTCCCCACAACAATGCATATCACACCGGTATTTAATATTATTACTATCACGTAAAAAGCAATTTATAGCATTGATGAAAACGAACGAAATCTACTATCTTACCTGTCTCGCCTGCCGATCTCGAGAAAAAAAAAGACGACACTGCATACTGTCATCAAATCCACGTGCTTTTCCACACATGTAACATGTTTGTCAACAGCCCGACTGCACCTCGGCAAGTAGTCTCAGCTACCAACATCAAATAGTTCCTTTGTAAACAATTGCTTTTTTCTACAAATTAAACCAAATTTCCTAGACAGGGGTACAGAAATTAAGAGAAAAAGATTAGAGAAATGACAGGGAAAGGGGAGGTGGGGGGGGGGGGGGGTCGGTCGGGTAAGAGGATTTTTTTTTTTTTTTTTTTAATTTGGAACTACGATTGAGTCCAGAATAATATGATCAAAGATGAAATCAACGCAATAAAATTATACATATCAATATATCAATTCATTGATGCTGTAAGGAATCGAATTAACTCTCGTAAATTGCACGCATGTGCTAGCATGTACACGTGCTTACATGATAATTCACTGTACAAAATTATGAGTGACAGTGATATCGCAACTAACGGTGTATTGATGGTCAGTCCAAGTCGGGAAATCATGGCACCTGACAAAGCAGTTGGAGACGGACGATAACCTGTTTATTCAGGCGACTCGTGTGGCATTGTGAAATTATGAAACGAGTTTCTCAATTGACAGTGCCACTGTGCGCTATATATAAAGGAGATCGCGCAACAGACAAGGACATTACAAATCTGAACTATACCACTACTACTGCTGCTGCTAAATTACACGTACCAAGATGAGTGCTACGCAAGTTACGAGTCCCGACAGCAAGACCTCGGACAAGCAATTATACTATCTGATGGACAGCGAGCGACGTTTTAAAAAAGCCTGTGAGCAGATTGTTCACCTCAACGAAAGGACGGGTGACTTGCAGTTCAGGTACAACAAGGCCTGGGTGGAAAACCACCGTCCCTTCAGGTACAGCATAAGGCTGCGACTTGCCGTTTTAGAGGGTCTCATCAACATGTACTTCGACTACGCTCACATGAAAGCCTACACTATTGCAGGCCTGCGGCATGAAATGTTTGGAGAAAATGTACAAATCATCACCAGCGACACATCAGACTCCGAAGGGGAAGACTGAACAGTCGTACAAGAGAATATACTTTCTTATCACAAACGGCTCTTTTCAGAGCCATACAAATTTTGTTCGAAAAGACACCCCTATCAGACGTTAATCAACATCCAACTTGCGATCGGCATTTATTATATCACAGTCTACAATAAAACACAATTAAAAATTATAGTCCTAAAATTTAAAAGAACGGTGACGTTATTTACAAATCATATAGGTAAGGGGAAAAATGACAACATTACGCCCCTCATAGTCCGCCTCCCCTACTTTTGATGTTCCACGCGCAAGCGTGTCGACTCGCAACGACATACATAAAGAACAGACATGAATTCGATCCACAAACTCTCAACAAACTATTACATTGTTGCTTAAGATTGTACACTTTTATTCGTGGGCAGAGTAATAATGCCTTACACCCAACTCTTCACTGATGTAGTCGCAAATTAAACGCACATTTAATGTCTACGGCCATATCACGTTGAAAGCACCGGTTCTCGTCCGATCACCGAAGTTAAGCAACGTCGAGCCTGGTTAGTACTTGGATGGGTGACCGCCTGGGAATACCAGGTGTCGTAGACTTTTTCACTTTTTTTTTTTTTCTTCCTATTTCACATTATTTTCTTTTTATTTCCTTTACTGTCGCAATGAATCGTCAATTTCATGCATAACATCATCGTTATCACCAATTAAAAATTCATAAATCTTGGCATAGTCAAAGGGAGATAAACACAACATTTTTTTCCCCACAACAATGCATATCACACCGGTATTTAATATTATTACTATCACGTAAAAAGCAATTTATAGCATTGATGAAAACGAACGAAATCTACTATCTTACCTGTCTCGCCTGCCGATCTCGAGAAAAAAAAAGACGACACTGCATACTGTCATCAAATCCACGTGCTTTTCCACACATGTAACATGTTTGTCAACAGCCCGACTGCACCTCGGCAAGTAGTCTCAGCTACCAACATCAAATAGTTCCTTTGTAAACAATTGCTTTTTTCTACAAATTAAACCAAATTTCCTAGACAGGGGTACAGAAATTAAGAGAAAAAGATTAGAGAAATGACAGGGAAAGGGGAGGTGGGGGGGGGGGGGGGGGGTCGGTCGGGTAAGAGGATTTTTTTTTTTTTTTTTTTAATTTGGAACTACGATTGAGTCCAGAATAATATGATCAAAGATGAAATCAACGCAATAAAATTATACATATCAATATATCAATTCATTGATGCTGTAAGGAATCGAATTAACTCTCGTAAATTGCACGCATGTGCTAGCATGTACACGTGCTTACATGATAATTCACTGTACAAAATTATGAGTGACAGTGATATCGCAACTAACGGTGTATTGATGGTCAGTCCAAGTCGGGAAATCATGGCACCTGACAAAGCAGTTGGAGACGGACGATAACCTGTTTATTCAGGCGACTCGTGTGGCATTGTGAAATTATGAAACGAGTTTCTCAATTGACAGTGCCACTGTGCGCTATATATAAAGGAGATCGCGCAACAGACAAGGACATTACAAATCTGAACTATACCACTACTACTGCTGCTGCTAAATTACACGTACCAAGATGAGTGCTACGCAAGTTACGAGTCCCGACAGCAAGACCTCGGACAAGCAATTATACTATCTGATGGACAGCGAGCGACGTTTTAAAAAAGCCTGTGAGCAGATTGTTCACCTCAACGAAAGGACGGGTGACTTGCAGTTCAGGTACAACAAGGCCTGGGTGGAAAACCACCGTCCCTTCAGGTACAGCATAAGGCTGCGACTTGCCGTTTTAGAGGGTCTCATCAACATGTACTTCGACTACGCTCACATGAAAGCCTACACTATTGCAGGCCTGCGGCATGAAATGTTTGGAGAAAATGTACAAATCATCACCAGCGACACATCAGACTCCGAAGGGGAAGACTGAACAGTCGTACAAGAGAATATACTTTCTTATCACAAACGGCTCTTTTCAGAGCCATACAAATTTTGTTCGAAAAGACACCCCTATCAGACGTTAATCAACATCCAACTTGCGATCGGCATTTATTATATCACAGTCTACAATAAAACACAATTAAAAATTATAGTCCTAAAATTTAAAAGAACGGTGACGTTATTTACAAATCATATAGGTAAGGGGAAAAATGACAACATTACGCCCCTCATAGTCCGCCTCCCCTACTTTTGATGTTCCACGCGCAAGCGTGTCGACTCGCAACGACATACATAAAGAACAGACATGAATTCGATCCACAAACTCTCAACAAACTATTACATTGTTGCTTAAGATTGTACACTTTTATTCGTGGGCAGAGTAATAATGCCTTACACCCAACTCTTCACTGATGTAGTCGCAAATTAAACGCACATTTAATGTCTACGGCCATATCACGTTGAAAGCACCGGTTCTCGTCCGATCACCGAAGTTAAGCAACGTCGAGCCTGGTTAGTACTTGGATGGGTGACCGCCTGGGAATACCAGGTGTCGTAGACTTTTTCACTTTTTTTTTTTTTCTTCCTATTTCACATTATTTTCTTTTTATTTCCTTTACTGTCGCAATGAATCGTCAATTTCATGCATAACATCATCGTTATCACCAATTAAAAATTCATAAATCTTGGCATAGTCAAAGGGAGATAAACACAACATTTTTTTCCCCACAACAATGCATATCACACCGGTATTTAATATTATTACTATCACGTAAAAAGCAATTTATAGCATTGATGAAAACGAACGAAATCTACTATCTTACCTGTCTCGCCTGCCGATCTCGAGAAAAAAAAAGACGACACTGCATACTGTCATCAAATCCACGTGCTTTTCCACACATGTAACATGTTTGTCAACAGCCCGACTGCACCTCGGCAAGTAGTCTCAGCTACCAACATCAAATAGTTCCTTTGTAAACAATTGCTTTTTTCTACAAATTAAACCAAATTTCCTAGACAGGGGTACAGAAATTAAGAGAAAAAGATTAGAGAAATGACAGGGAAAGGGGAGGTGGGGGGGGGGGGGGGGGGTCGGTCGGGTAAGAGGATTTTTTTTTTTTTTTTTTTAATTTGGAACTACGATTGAGTCCAGAATAATATGATCAAAGATGAAATCAACGCAATAAAATTATACATATCAATATATCAATTCATTGATGCTGTAAGGAATCGAATTAACTCTCGTAAATTGCACGCATGTGCTAGCATGTACACGTGCTTACATGATAATTCACTGTACAAAATTATGAGTGACAGTGATATCGCAACTAACGGTGTATTGATGGTCAGTCCAAGTCGGGAAATCATGGCACCTGACAAAGCAGTTGGAGACGGACGATAACCTGTTTATTCAGGCGACTCGTGTGGCATTGTGAAATTATGAAACGAGTTTCTCAATTGACAGTGCCACTGTGCGCTATATATAAAGGAGATCGCGCAACAGACAAGGACATTACAAATCTGAACTATACCACTACTACTGCTGCTGCTAAATTACACGTACCAAGATGAGTGCTACGCAAGTTACGAGTCCCGACAGCAAGACCTCGGACAAGCAATTATACTATCTGATGGACAGCGAGCGACGTTTTAAAAAAGCCTGTGAGCAGATTGTTCACCTCAACGAAAGGACGGGTGACTTGCAGTTCAGGTACAACAAGGCCTGGGTGGAAAACCACCGTCCCTTCAGGTACAGCATAAGGCTGCGACTTGCCGTTTTAGAGGGTCTCATCAACATGTACTTCGACTACGCTCACATGAAAGCCTACACTATTGCAGGCCTGCGGCATGAAATGTTTGGAGAAAATGTACAAATCATCACCAGCGACACATCAGACTCCGAAGGGGAAGACTGAACAGTCGTACAAGAGAATATACTTTCTTATCACAAACGGCTCTTTTCAGAGCCATACAAATTTTGTTCGAAAAGACACCCCTATCAGACGTTAATCAACATCCAACTTGCGATCGGCATTTATTATATCACAGTCTACAATAAAACACAATTAAAAATTATAGTCCTAAAATTTAAAAGAACGGTGACGTTATTTACAAATCATATAGGTAAGGGGAAAAATGACAACATTACGCCCCTCATAGTCCGCCTCCCCTACTTTTGATGTTCCACGCGCAAGCGTGTCGACTCGCAACGACATACATAAAGAACAGACATGAATTCGATCCACAAACTCTCAACAAACTATTACATTGTTGCTTAAGATTGTACACTTTTATTCGTGGGCAGAGTAATAATGCCTTACACCCAACTCTTCACTGATGTAGTCGCAAATTAAACGCACATTTAATGTCTACGGCCATATCACGTTGAAAGCACCGGTTCTCGTCCGATCACCGAAGTTAAGCAACGTCGAGCCTGGTTAGTACTTGGATGGGTGACCGCCTGGGAATACCAGGTGTCGTAGACTTTTTCACTTTTTTTTTTTTTCTTCCTATTTCACATTATTTTCTTTTTATTTCCTTTACTGTCGCAATGAATCGTCAATTTCATGCATAACATCATCGTTATCACCAATTAAAAATTCATAAATCTTGGCATAGTCAAAGGGAGATAAACACAACATTTTTTTCCCCACAACAATGCATATCACACCGGTATTTAATATTATTACTATCACGTAAAAAGCAATTTATAGCATTGATGAAAACGAACGAAATCTACTATCTTACCTGTCTCGCCTGCCGATCTCGAGAAAAAAAAAGACGACACTGCATACTGTCATCAAATCCACGTGCTTTTCCACACATGTAACATGTTTGTCAACAGCCCGACTGCACCTCGGCAAGTAGTCTCAGCTACCAACATCAAATAGTTCCTTTGTAAACAATTGCTTTTTTCTACAAATTAAACCAAATTTCCTAGACAGGGGTACAGAAATTAAGAGAAAAAGATTAGAGAAATGACAGGGAAAGGGGAGGTGGGGGGGGGGGGGGGGGGGTCGGTCGGGTAAGAGGATTTTTTTTTTTTTTTTTTTAATTTGGAACTACGATTGACTAAGTTCATTCCCATTGGATAAATTCGAGACATCGTACAGGGTGTATCAAAATACATTCAATTATTTTATTTTGTGATATATATTATATTAGTTTATTCACCAATCAAGGGCCCTCGTGGGGCATGTACATGTTAACAGGCAATTAATTATAACAATGAAAATAAATAACAACCATTTAGAAGTACTACTGGTAATACTGACAGAGTTCACACTTCTGCACTGCACATATCTATAATTATATATGAAATACTGATTACAGACAAGATTTAAATTAACAACATGATAAATAAAATAACCCAACTGCTTCACACATCAGTTTCTGGGATAGCAGATAATGATAGTGTTGTGTGAATACATATAAAATTGCCATTGTAATCAAATCGGTATAATTATATATTTCAGTAAGTACAGTATGCAAGTATAAAACACATGTACATGTAGGATCAATTGCACAAGTGTTAAAGAAGGTGTGAATTGTTTACTTGATTACAGGGGGCACCAAGGGACAATGCCTGTTAACAATCTGGTAGTAAATTGTTGTACCAGACTGTTGGTCTTGTACTCCCAGTAGCCAAGACAGCCTTCAGGTGTAGAGTATGATGAAGAAAGAAAATGTGCATAATGCAATGAAATGTAACATTTGTAGTATATATATATATATATATATATATATATATATATATATATATATATATATATACGTAATTTTTGATAAATCATGTATTGTGTTCAGATGTCATTTTAA
Source organism: Ostrea edulis (assembly GCF_947568905.1). Taxonomy (NCBI): domain Eukaryota; kingdom Metazoa; phylum Mollusca; class Bivalvia; order Ostreida; family Ostreidae; genus Ostrea; species Ostrea edulis. The sequence continues at coordinate 13,229,127 of NC_079169.1, forward strand.
TCAATCTGTTGTGGGTCACTGGATTGACCTTAAAAAAAAAAAAGAATAGTATACTTTTGGAAACTAAGTTTTTGAAGTTGAGTTTGTAAAATGTTTTTGGTTTTGTAATGAATTCCATTCATGATAAAGGACCTTTTCTTCAGTAAAAGTGTTGTGAACTGTGTTTATTTTCAGGGGTAGGGTTGTCGTAGAAAAATGGGGATGACTTTACAGTGTTATCATTCACCCAGAATTTAATCATTCTTAAAGCATATACCAAGTTTATTTCAAACTTAAAACTTTCCTTCGCCCAAGAAGTAAATAATGTTTTAGCATATTTACAGCGTAACAATTTAAGTCATATCAGACCATCTGGGGGGGGGGGGGGGGGGTCAACAACATTTAAAACGTCCATTTAATGCTAGTGTGATATTTGCGCTTGTTGTTTTCCTTGGACATTGCTTCACCGACCCATCTTTTGCCTCGCAGTTGGCATCTGCTACTAGTCTTAAATATCCACTTTTTAAAACCTCCTTTAAATTTCCCTTGTCCCGATATCTGCACATAAATGCAATTTAAAGAAGAGACTGTGAGTGCTATTTAATGTTCTTTTAAAATGTGACAATTTTCAACAATTGTGCCGTTGTAAATTTCGCATTGAAAATTCACATTTTAAAGCAATACAAGCTGTAACTGACATTTTTTCAATTATCCAATTATGCATTAATTAACTCCTATCGGTATAACTGATATAGTCCCCAAGATCTGAAGAAAAATTCAACAAAATAAATATTGTTTGAGAGCATACCTATGTACAATGAGTGTTTCGTATAAACCGCCATTTCGTCGTATACACGGATACGGGAACGATGGTTGCCGAACATAATCGGGTTGCTGAGACCGACGTCATATACAAAGATGGAAAATGACGTGATTGACTACACATTTCGCTTGTTTAAAATATTACATCGTTTCATGAATGACAAGGGGTACTATAAGGGTAAGAAAGCAATAATTACGCAAATGTGCAACTCAAATGAAATTTTGATAGTAAATTTTCTATAAAATTGACATGTAAAATTGTTTAGAAATCTGACACGTGCTCAGTTCTTCTCTTTCGCTTTTTTCCGAACTGGTGACCTCCGAGGTCAATGCACATCGGAGATTACGAGCAGGAATTACTGACAGGATGACAATGATTCATGAATCGACATCTTCTGCTGATTTGACGGGTTTATTGCTCCAGATTCACTCTGATTCTATTAAGTTGTATGTATTTAATAAAAAAAAATATTTGTTCTTTTATTTTTCAATTTATTTACCGTCAGTTACAGCTTGTATTGCTTTAAGTCATAAAGGCATCATATTTAAGTAACTAAGTTGTCTAAATCTTATGATGATAAGAAACTTGTATTCCGTCAATTGATGCTAAATGTGTCCATTGTAGACTTTTTTATACTTGCACATAAACCATGGATCACAATGATGTTTGATTAAACGGCTTGTACACCAGTTTCGAGATAAGAGCTCTTTTGTGTAGGAGGTCCATTTAGTGGAACTTTTGTTGCCGAAGTGGGACAGAGTTGACCTACAGTCCGTGAGGAAGTCAGTGAAATGTATAAAAAGCGGCTTCTCTTTAAGTACCGGGTATGTAAATGTAGGAAATACAAAATACTATATCGAAAGAAATATTTTAATATAAAGGAAACATTAAAACAATGTCATGTTTGCAAGTAATTTTCTGTATTGATACCTACGAGCAACGAAAAAACGTGATATAATAAGAATTACTTGTATCTAATTACTACCTGAATACTTATCATTTATACTTAGTTTGTGTATCAGTTGAATTTGAGTGATGAAACTGTTCATAAGAAACTTACTGAATAGATTCACTTATGCAAGGCTGAAAATTTGTCCCACTCCCGCATGCAAACAAATCGTTTCGCGCCTTATCATGTGCAAGAGTTCTCCAAAGGGAAATAATTCGATCGTATCTCGAAACCGGCGTATTGAGTGGCCTTGGTTATTGTTTACAAAAGACAAGAATAGAAAGGTATGTACGTTTTATTTGCACATAAAAATGTAAATTCCGGCTTGGTTTGAATTCTAACTTCGTACATTTACAATCTCACGAGACTCGGATATGACGAGAATTTGGGCAACTCATTCAAATTCATGTACATATAGCGATAGCGTACCTACTATCACCTATTGCGATTAAATGGAACAGGAAGTTTAGGGCAATATACAAATGCGCCGAAATGAAATTTGAAGATTTACCGTTAAATGTTTGCAAGGAAACATTTTAAAAAGCAGGCAAAAGTGTGGGGTAACGAATTGAGATACGGTATATCGATTTTATTGAACCAAGAGAAAGTATATTTGAAATATACATACATGTATATGTATTTGAATTTCCCTGTTTTTGATTCGTATCACTTTAATTTGCATTGTACGTACTGCAGTCGTAAGCATTCTCTGGGAAAGCATACAAATTTTATACTTCTTTTTAGGAGAGCTCCAGTCACGTGATATTTACGATCTTGCGTATTATCAACGATGATTAAACTTCTGGGTATTCTTCCGATTCTTCATTTTCTATGAATTTCAAATTTCTTGTACCGATAGTAGTACAGCTAAAGGTTAGACTCCCGTTTTGAAAAAAAAATAAATCTGGAATCACCTCCGCAGTGGTGGATTTAGGAATATCACAAGATTTCAAGATTTACATGTACAGTGCAACCTTTCTAATCCGACATGCTCTAGAAAAAGAACAAATTTTCTGTCAGATTTTACAGGATGTCACGTTTTACAGCTTAAATGATAAATATTTGAAATGAAAACAATGATCACAATTTTTAGCAAAACGGAATACAGAGGTGTCAAATTAGGCATATTCAACTGTACTACAAAGTTCTCTGGAAATTGAAAATCCAAACTATGAACTTCTCATGTTTAAATTTTTCTCTGGTTTAATTTGACAGGGGACGCATATAGGCACCCGATCCCACTTCTGGAATATCCAGGGGTCCATGTTTGCCCTACCCTTCATTGTGTACTCTCTATGAGAATTATTAGATTGACAGTTGACACTGTTCGTTATCTTCACTTTTTCACTTTATTTTTGAAAATCCTTAAGCACCAGGCGTGAATTTCTCGAACGAAACTTAATTAAGTCGAAACTTGGACTTACGTCTGACATTTTGCTTAAATTTTGATTGCTCAAATAAAAGAAAACTGAAACTTAAGTTTTGCATTTTTTCGAGAAATCCAAGCTAGAAAAGAGAACAAATCCCCTGGAATAGTTTCTGTATATGCTAGAATTAAGCGAATCATATTTTGTTGTGTCTATCTTTTTTATTTGTACCCCAGAAGGCATGAGTATGGCTTAATTCGTAATACATGTATCAGATCCTAGTTGAATTAGATGTATGAAAGCTTTGGTTTCATTCCGTTTGGTAGGGAACAGATTACATGACGTGCAGATACAGGTTGCAGACGGTGAATCTTGGAGACCTTGTGGATTTTACAGAGGACCGGGGGAAATCATCAAATCATATTTATTCTCTGCGATGAACCCGTGCGAGGAAACCTCTTGATGATGATGATGATGATGCAGTCCACGCCAAATGTTAGAGAATATCTCCACATTTGTGAGATTGAAGTCTTTGATAGAATATAGACATCTTAGACATTTGTTAATCATCTTTCATTGATTGCTGATTAGGGGTGATAGGGATTTTTACAATTCAGCATGTGTATCGCCGTACATCCATTCTAAAGATCAATTCCAAAAAAAAGTAAGAAAGATCCTAAATTATTTATGAGGATATCAAAGTCGTTAGCGTACAAAGTTGGAGACTGTGTTCTACGTGGCTTTCAATTTTAAAAAGTCAATGAAGTACAGTTATAAAGAGGTTCCGGTGACGTCATTACCATTGTAATAAAAAGTATTGATAAACAGAATAAATACCATAATTATACATGTACGTATATCATGAAAATCTTGCCGGTACATGTGAAAATCTTGACGTTTTCCTGATTAAAATAGAAGACTCGCAGCGGATGTGATTGGTCAGTAGGGATACTTATGCCTCCTGGGCATCAGATGCCACTCTTAGTGTTTTATGGATCAGGTGCATGAGATGCCATCCCTAGTGTTTTATGGGCCTGGGGCATTAGATGCCACCCCTAGTGTTTTATGCCTCCCGGGCATGAGATGCCACCCGTAGTGTTTTATGCCTCTTGGGCATCAGATGCCACCCCTAGTGTTTTATGCCTTTTGGGCATCAGATGCCGCCCCTAATGTTTTATGGGTCCGGGGCATCAGATGCACCCCTAGTGTTTTATGGGTCCTGGACATCAGATGCCACCCGTAGTGTTTTATAGGTCCGGGGTATCAGATGCCACTCCTAGTGTTTTATGGGTTCGGGGCATCAGATGCCACTCCTAGTGTTTTATGGGTCCGGGGCATCAGATGCCACCCGTAGTGTTTTATGGGTCCGGGGCATCAGATGCCACCCCTAGTGTTTTATGGGTCCGGGGCATCAGATGCCACCCCTAGTGTTTTATGGATCCGGGGCATCAGATGCCACCCCTAGTGTTTTTTGGGTCCGGGGCATCAGATGCCACCCCTAGTGTTTTTTGGGTCCGGGGCATCAGATGCCACCCCTAGTGTTTTTTGGGTCCGGGGCATCAGATGCCACCCCTAGTGTTTTTTGGGTCCGGGGCATCAGATGCCACCCCTAGTGTTTTATGGGTCTGGGGCATCAGATGCCACCCCTAGTGTTTTATGCCTCCTGGATATCAGATGCCACCCCTAGTGTTTTATGGGTCCGCGGCATCAGATGCCACCCCTAGTGTTTTTTGGGTCTGGGGCATCAGATGCCACCCCAAGTGGTTTATGGGTCTGGGGCATCAGATGCCACTCCTAGTGTTTTATGCCTCTTGGACATCAGATGCCACTCGTAGTGTTTTATAGGTCCGGGGCATCAGATGCCACTCCTAGTGTTTTATGGGTCCGGGGCATCAGATGCCACCCCTAGTGTTTTATGGCTCCGGCACATCAGATGCCAACCCTAGTGTTTTATGGGTTCGGGGCATTAAATGCCACCCCTAGTGTTTTATGGGTTCGGGGCATCAGATGCCACCCCTAGTGTTTTGTGGGACCGGGGCATCAGATGCCAACCCCAGTGTTTTATGGGTCCGGGGCATCAGATGCCATTCCTAGTGTTTTATGGATCCGTGTTGGCCCTGCTATGAGTTTCTTTAGGGATCACTCTTTGTTATCTTCACCTTTTTCCAGTAAGACACGACCATAACAATATGCTTAGAACACGTGCTTGTTTTTGCGCGGACCTAAAAGATTTTAACCACATGTATATGTCGGCATCCTCTGCTTCCATTCAGTAGGTCTTTATCGATATTAAAAACATGCAGTTGAGCTTTCCAAGATAAATGCTTATTTTGTAATTCGCTCAAGCGATAATCATTTTGAATCTCATACGTAATGAGAATTTCTTATCAACAAATTAGGTTTGTATTGGTTTCAAAGGAGACAAATGAACTACATCTATTTTCCCATTTTGTTTTTGTTATCTTGCAACGCTGTGGTTTATAAATCAAATCATTGGATTGTAACGCAGGATTCGGACTAGCTGAAACGTCTTAACGTAAGAGAGAAGAATGGTCCATGTTAGGGTACAGTGCACGCTGTCTGTTGTTATGATGTACATTATTTTTTCTTATGAAAAACAAATACCATTTCATCTACGTTTCCTCGGAAAGAGTATTGATGGATTCGAAGTTGTCTTTTCTCAATATAATGTTACATTTAGAAAAGCAATAAAACTTTGTGTCAATGTTTGTGAAGACCCCTGGTGGTGTAGCGCTCTTCACAAATGTGCTGATAGACCCCGAACATTCCAGTGTGATGTTATTTGTCCATGGAAATCTGAAACTATGTCTAACAAACCTGGAAATCAATTCTGCATTCTGTCTGAGGTTTGTATTGAGTTACATAGTACATATAAGTATTGTGTTACGAATTAACCTTTCCGTTTCTGGTAATGTGTACAACTTTCAGGTTTGGATTTCTCAAAAAATTCTCAAATATGACCCGCCATGATTTTCAATCCTGGCGCATTCTATCCTAGTCGGTCAGGTTATGATTTCAATCCTGGCCAATAACATGGTCTTATCCAAAGGACTGCCCCATTTCGTCGCCTCTTACGACAAGCTAGAGGTACAGTGGACCTATTCTAACCCAGATCCCCACGGGACTACAGAATGACATCGTCGGAACCCACGGTCGGTCGTACTTCTTTTAAGTCCTGTGGGACACAACGCCGATATTTTCCCTGCAAGATGTTTTATCGGCTTCTATGTACAAGGAAGGGAAGATTTTGACAAGTTACAAAGCTTTCAGCGGGATGCTTTACAACTTCTTTGTCAGCTTGTTTTGAAATTAATTTTATTCGTAATATAAACATACCTAACCACTTATCTCTTTCCCCCTTCATCTGGTCCACTTTCGTGACTATTGACTCGTTGAGTTTGCATACCCGATTTAATTTATTCGTACAGCAGACAAATGATGCGTCTGTTGGGTGAAAGTTGAGGCACTCTAGAGCATAGTTGTACTGTTCAAGTGAAGGTTTTTGACGACACTGACGCTTAAAGTTTTGAGAATACTTACGGCGATTCCCATTGGTCCTCAATAGGTCACGTAAGGTCATGCTATTTAATGAATTACTCGAAAATATCGGCGTTGTGTCCCACGGGAGGTAGAGGAAGTGCGACCGACCGTGCGTTTCCGACGATGACAGAATGTCGGAAATAGTAAAGTTATTCTTAAATTTTCTTTAAAAACTTAGTGTAAATAATCACACGTTTTGACGCTTTTCATTTTAGCATTTTGTTTTCCTGGAGTGTTATTTGTCAATATATATGGAATGGAGTTGTATAAAATCAATTCCTAGGCATTTCTCGTCGCCATATAGATCTGACGCTTCAACTTAACAATACTAGCTTTGGAAGTGAAATGGCCGTGTATTTCATCAATAGATATATCTTCAAAATATTAAGATATTAAGATGTCTTTGGCCAGTAGTTTTCAATATTTTGAACATTATCGTTCGATTATTTGTTACACAAGTTAGCCTTAACGTGTACCGGTACTGTATGCATTTGTAAGAAATATATTCGAAGGATTGCACCACGTTTTCAGTAGTAATGGGCTGTATAATCCGAGATTCCTCTGACTCTTACCCCCGCTTTTATATTTGACATGTGCGGGGGAGAGTCAGAGCGGACTCCATATTGAAAAGTGGGAATTCAGCGACACCAGCTGGTGTCGCTGCTTTACCTACCTCTTACAACTTTATTTCGCGGACCCATCTTCCAAGACGCGAGGATTCAGTTATCGGAAGATTATTCTACAAATACATCATGATTAATACGATGCTATCGCCGTTTAAACGATGGAATTTTGTGTTTACATGTGCTGACGTCATGCGCAAAGAAATCAAATGGCGAGGCGGCGACCTAATTCAAGTGATGCTCCATTTGTCGGTGTTAGGGCCGTTTAAACGGCGATAGCATCGTATTAATCATGATCTATTTATAGATTTATCTTCCGTTAACTGAATTCTCACGTCTTGGAAGATAGATCCGCGAAATAAAGTTGTAAGAGGTAGGTAAAGCAGCGACACCAGCTGGTGTCGCTGAATTCCCACTTTTCAATATGGAGTCCGCTCTGACTCTCCCCCGCACATGTCAAATATAAAAGCGGGGGTAAGAGTCAGAGGAATCTCGGATTATGGGCTGTAGAAAACCACGAAAATCCCACCTCTTATTGGCGGGGTTTATCTACCTCCTGTAGGAAATCATATTAGTCTGAATGACTAAAGTAAAATAAAAACGTCCCACGTTAGTGGAATGTTATCAGGAGCTTGTACGCCGCCTAAACACTATATTGGAAAAGATCGCAATATTCCATTATCTATAGAATATATTGTTCCATTCATATCGTTGCAGGCAAACCAGATTGGCCCGAATGGTAAGTGTTTGTTGTTATCTATCACTACTATTCTTTCGTCCAATTTCAAACCTAAGAGTATAACCATGTTCATTTTCCATAAAATCCATCTGTAGCATCCACAGTTTTATTAGCAAGAAATCTAAAATCCATCTGTATTATCCACAGTTTTATTAGCAAGAAATCTAAAATCCATCGGTATTATCCACAGTTTTATTAGCAAGAAATCTAAAATCCATCTGTATTATCCACAGTTTTATTAGCAAGAAATCTAAAATCCATCTGTAGTATCCACAGTTTTATTAGCAAGAAATCTAAAATCCATCTGTATTATCCACAGTTTTATTAGCAAGAAATCTAAAATCCATCTGTATTATCCACAGTTTTATTAGCAAGAAATCTAAAATCCATCTGTATTATCCACAGTTTTATTAGCAAGAAATCTAAAATCCATCTGTATTATCCACAGTTTTTTATTAGCAAGAAATCTAAAATCCATCTGTATTATCCACAGTTTTATTAGCATGAAATCTAAAATCCATCTGTAGTATCCACAGTTTTTTATTAGCAAGAAATCTAAAATCCATCTGTATTATCCACAGTTTTTTATTAGCAAGAAATCTAAAATCCATCTGTATTATCCACAGTTTTATTAGCAAGAAATCTAAAATCCATCTGTAGTATCCACAGTTTTATTAGCAAGAAATCTAAAATCCATCTGTATTATCCACAGTTTTATTAGCAAGAAATCTAAAATCCATCTGTATTATCCACAGTTTTATTAGCAAGAAATCTAAAATCCATCTGTATTATCCACAGTTTTATTAGCAAGAAATCTAAAATCCATCGGTATTATCCACAGTTTTATTAGCAAGAAATCTAAAATCCATCTGTATTATCCACAGTTTTATTAGCAAGAAATCTACGCATATTTTACATGTACTTGTATTTCTCAAATATAGACAACCCTTTAATCTTGAAAATGTATAGTTATGAGAAAAGCAAGTGAAAGTGCGTAAAGTGAATAAAAGAAATAGATATCAAAGTATGTTTCTAGCATGGATTATAATATGTAAACATTTAATCAATAAGTAGTAATATCTTAGCATGGATTATAATATGTAAACATTTAATCAATAAGTAGTAATATCTTAGCATGGATTATAATATGTAAACATTTAATCAATAAGTAGTAATATCTTAGCATGGATTATAATATGTAAACATTTAATCAATAAGTAGTAATATCTTAGCATGGATTATAATATGTAAACATTTAATCAATAAGTAGTAATATCTTAGCATGGATTATAATATGTAAACATTTAATCAATAAGTAGTAATATCTTAGCATGGATTATAATATGTAAACATTTAATCAATAAATAGTAATATCTTAGTATGGATTATAATATGTAAGCATTTAATCAATAAATAGTAATATCTTAGCATGGATTATAATATGTAAACATTTAATCAATAAATAGTAATATCTTAGTATGGATTATAATATGTAAACATTTAATCAATAAATAGTAATATCTTAGCATGGATTATAATATGTAAACATTTAATCAATAAGTAGTAATATCTTAGTATGGATTATAATATGTAAACATTTAATCAATAAGTAGTAATATCTTAGTATGGATTATAATATGTAAGCATTTAATCAATAAATAGTAATATCTTAGCATGGATTATAATATGTAAACATTTAATCAATAAATAGTAATATCATAGTATGGATTATAATATGTAAACATTTAATCAATAAATAGAAATATCTTAGTATCTGGAAATTCATCACTACATATTGAGATTTGTATCATCATGTGACCGAAGGCTCGATTACAAACACAATTCGAAGTTTGACAAAAGCATAGCGCTCAATAACATAGCAGTAAAAATTTGAATTCGTACTCTACATCGTCATAATGGCTGACTTCCTTAAGTGTGAACTTCATAACGAGTTTACCTGTGCGCGCGCGTGAGAGAGAGAGAGAGAGAGAGAGGGAGGGGGAGTTACATGAACCATGACTTGAATATCATACAATAATCATCATGGTCATCAAATTGTAGTTGCTGCTAACCAGACTGTCAGGATGGTGGGGAATGTGGCATACCATAACTTCTTATCCAAACATGGCACTGATACAATCACGATATGCCCGAGGAATAAAATGTTTCTCCATACTATAGGAGTGTATAGACCATGGATCAAAATATTGTTTGATCAAATAGTAGATGTGGCTTTGGTTGTAATATACAACCGACCAGAGGCGGCTGGTAAGTACGTACCTTCATAACTGTATGTAAGTAGGGAGTACAGTGTTTTCAATTATTTCATTGTCTTTCTTTATCACTAAAAATGGAATCTCTCTCTCTCTCTCTCTCTCTCTGTATATATATATATATATATATATATATATATATATATATACATGTATATATATTCGAAAATGAGGCTGACCTACCTGAAGACAAAGTATAATGTTTGTAAGGTCAGCTTCGTTATGGAACAAACTTCATCGTGAGCGTGAATAGAGTCTATTAGTCTATTGAAAGAAGGGCCTCTCTCTCTTTCTCTGTCAATATATATACATGTGTATATGTAGAGAGAAAGAAAGAGAGAGAGAGAGAGAGAGAGAGAGAGAGAGAGAGAGAGAGAGAGAGAGAGAGAGAGAGAGAGAGAGTTTTCAATTATGACGCATACGCTGATCCCGGAATTTGTGAAGGGGGGGGGGGGTGTCCAGCACTTGATCTTTTAGCCCACCCAATTTACACCTTTGTTTGTGTACATAATATCATGGGGAAATCTTGAGACAGTCTATGCATGAAAATTGTTAATTTATTACTTGTTTCCCAAGTTCTAGTCATTGTTATCGCTATACTCAGATCTGATTTTAAATATTAAAAACAAAAAACCCAATTGGCCAGGGGTCTGGGGGCCCAGAAACTCTGCGGTAATTGGTGCATTCTGAGCAATTCCTGACACTTCTTTTTCACTTTTAAAGTGTCTGCTTCTTAAACAAAATTGTTATGTTACATATACTTCTTAAGAATTCTTAAGTGATACTTGTATCTGACGAAAATATCGTAAATAGATGTCAGTGTTTCGTCTTATTCATCGTAGAATTAAATGATATACTGGTGTTGATAAATTTGAATGATGTAATTACATGCAAGTATCCACCTTTCATATCATTTCGACTCAAAGTCTCGTTAGAATGGAATAACTGAAATGCCATATAATTGATTTCCATCACTTGCGTCCGACAAGGCAAGAACTTGACTTTGTTTGTAGCACAATTTGTAGAACATTTTCTACCATCTGAAAGCTTTGGTTTCGTTCCGTTTGGTAGGGAACAGATTGCATGACGTGCAGATACAGGTTGAAGATGATGAATCTTGGAGACCTTGTGGATTTTACAGAGGACCGGGTGAAAATCATCAAATCATATTTATTCTCTGCGATGAACCTGTGCGAGGAAACATCTTGATGATGATGATACAGTCCACGCCAAATGTTACAGAATATCTCCACATTTGTGAGATTGAAGTCTTTGAGAGAATATAGACTCATCGGACTTTTGTTGATAATCATTGATTGCTGATTAGGGGTGATAAGGATTTTTACAATTCAGCATGTGTATCGCCGTACATCCATTCTAAAGACCAATTCCAAGAAAAAGTCAGAAAGATCTGAATCATAATGAGGATATCAAATTCATTAGCATACAGAGTTAGAGATTGTGTTCTACTTGGCTTTGAACTGCCAACGGTACATAATACGCCTGTGAAAAGGTAATATAGGGTGTTTTTCTTACAACATGATTTGTAGAACTTGGTTTCAAGTAGTATCAGCAATCATCAGGGTGTGGCATACTTTCTTTGCATCGTAAAAACAAGATAAATCATGTACTCTATGTAATATTTTCACTGGCATAAGATGTATGTGTACCAAGTTTGATGGTCCTTGCCCCCAACGAATCAGTCTGTATCCTTCTACTACGACCTTGACCTTTGATCTTAAGAAACAATAGGCATCCTCCACTTGGCATAAAGTTTATGTGTACAAAGTTTGACGGTCCTAGTCCTAACAGTTAGGTCTGTATCCTGCCTACAAGGTTTTCCTACTAAGTGATACTGCGACCTTTGACCTCTGATCTTGAAAAACAATAGGCATCTTCCTCTCTTCATGGTGATCAAATGTACCAAGTTGTAAAATCCTGGAGCTTACGGTTCGGTCTGTATCCTGCCCATAAGGTCCGGACAGACGGACAACGCCATACCATAATACGTCCCATCTTCGACGGGCGTATAAAAATTAAAAGATACATTATAGACAGGCAGAATAAATACCATAATTATACATACAGCGTAACTGTACTGCTATAACGCTTTTTGCTTTTTGGTGTTTTTCGTTAAACATCTTCATTTACTCCTTTTGATCTGCTGTGTGATCGGCGATCAGACAATTATATCAATCTAAGTAAAATTAGATCCTTTATTCCGTCATGTGATCGAATTTTAATGAGATGGACATTTATAAATAATGGCTTCTGTGTGAGATTTACTTCACTGAAATAATAAGAGACCCATCGCTCACCTGGGTCACTTTGATCCTTCTCTTATTCAGCTATTGTGTTTTTTTTAAAGATTTTTTTTTCTCAATATTTATTTCCATGAAAACTATTGACCCCATACTGTGGTCCTAAAGGGTTGTGACGATGGTGAAGATTTATAGAGCAGACAGTCCAGTAGGGTCCTGCGACGCTAGGTTTGTTGCGGCGGGTTGGTTGTGGCATAACGGGACTTGAATTTATACAACATGGGATGCCTCAATACAAATATGACGAACATGACTTTCTGTTAAATTCTGGAGAATGGCTCGTTTCCTGTATACAGGTACATGTGGATTATGCATTTTGATGCTACCCTTTAAAAGAATTTGTTTTAATCATTAAATTCCCCATACAAACATTTGATCTCCAATTGTGGCCCCACTCTACCCTCCCCGAATTGAACAAAACTTGAATTTGAACTATATGAAAATGTTTGCATATTGATATGACTAATTATGACCCTACCTTGTTGAGATGAAATTTTGTAAATATGTTTCCCTATACATGTATATACTTACAGTATGTAAAACTTTGAGCCCTTATTTTGGCTCCTACGTACCCCCGGGGTCATGCTTTGAACACTCGTAAACCTAATTTATGTATTAAAAAAATAAAATAGATAAAAGCTTTCATGTACATGTATCAAAATTTTAACTTTTTTGGCCCATTTGCTCTAAAAAAGATTTTTAAATGACTCCTTTCAATTTTTTCTTTTCTTGATTATCTCCCCTTTTTAAGGGACATGGCCCCTCATTTAAACAAATTAGAATCCTCTTTACCTGAGGATGATTTGTGTCAAGTTTAGTTGTAATTGGCGCTATGGTTCTGGAAAAAAAATGAAAATATTAAAAGTTTACGGACAGACATACGGATACCGGACAAAATGCGATCAGAAAAGCTCATCTGAGCTGAAAGATTTTTCAGCTCAAGTGAAGTAAGGAAACAACATTTAAGGTTGAATATTTTATAAAAAAAAAAATATACGCTATATATTCAGTACATTGGACATTTAAAACACACAAGAAATGGGGGGAGGGGGGGGGGGTTCCTGTGGACACAAGCACCTGTGTTCTGTAACCAGAATTATGATTTTTGTGTGATTCGACCATTTCTGTAATACCACCTTCACACTCACGGATTTTCTTACGAGTCCTTACAGATCTCCGACTCGTAGTCAATCGCAAGCATTCGTAAATCACTCGTTGGTATCCGTTAATAACTCGTCACAACTCGCACACACTCGTAAGGATCCGTGAAAGTAGGGGCAATTTTTTGACATGTCAAATTTTTTTTTACGATTGTCCACGGATTTCATTTTCCGTAAATAACCCGTAAATAACTTGTAACAATCCGTAAGTATCGTAAACTGGTCGCAAGAACACGTAAACTGCTCGTAAGAATCCGTAAAACACTCGTAAAAAGGTTTTTTTTTTTGTTTTTGTTTTTTACGAATCTTTGCGGTTAGTTAACGATATGTTACGAGTTGTTTACGGATTATTACGAATGCCTAAGTGATATTTACGATTTCATTCACGTCGGGTTACAATCGCTTTACGGATTGTTCAGAGTCATTACGAGCACTTTACAGACACGATTACTTTACGAGTCATACTTAAACTTTACGATTAAGGAAAGGTATAAAAGACGCAAAATCTGACAGTTTCTTTCAGTTGTTATCAAGACATCAAAGAAGTTACACATCTTGCATACAATATACATACATGCTGTTGCAAGTAATGTCAGTTGTCGAATGATGATACAAAGCCAATTGCGAACATTTTTGAGTCAAAAACGTAAACAATCGTAACTAACTCCTAACTATTCGTAACAGCACGTTATCAACACGTTAACAGGTCGTGATTACACGTAAAAACTAAGCGAAATCGTAAATTACCGTAATATACTCGTAACAATCCCTAAAAAGCTCGTAAAATACCGTAAATTGCTCGTATTTATCCGTGTTCACTCGGACCAAATCGTAAATGTGTGCCGTAAATGCATCGCAAGAACTCGTAATAAACCGTAAATGGCCCGTAAATAATCTTAAAATGTTCTTAAACATGCAGCTCTTTTAAAAAGTGTCTAAATCGTAACAACCTGTGTATTTTTACGGATTTGTGGAATACGTAAGGATCCGTAAGAAAAACCCGTGAGTGTGAAGGTACCATAAGGTAGGATTTGTTGTCTTTTTTCCCTTTGCTTTCAGTTCTTTCAATTGTGCAAGTCTAAAAATGTGCATAACTTTTGGAACTTCAAATAAAACAGCTACCTGTCAGTTCTATATATACATGTGTTATTTGTATGATGTTTGGCGAATGTCGTTAACCTTATGTTGTGTACATTCAAAAAGATGCGTCCTGCATTACACATGCCAGTTAGTACATCAACCAAATTTCCATGAAGTATTGATAACTATGTTCAATCACATTTTTATTTAAGAAATAAATTTCACATTTGAAAATGCCTGAGGGTATGATTTCTGACGCTTCACGCCGGACTACTTTACTTCACGCCGGACTACTTTACTTCACGCCGGACTACTTTACTTCACACCGCGCGTTATTGCTGCCGTATGAAGCTTTGTAGTGCATACCCTCATGCATATTCATCAATGAAGTTTATTTCTTATTTATATACGTTGTATTCTCATTTCCCCCCAGTATTCCCAGTCGTTAGAATAAACGTGTTATATTTATTAAGATTCATACGCTCATTGTTTACAACGGTAGAAGTATTCATGAGAAAATGGCTGTCATTACAATTTGTAGATATCAAAAGCGAAATATCGATATTGATATTATTTTGTCTTTGAAAACTATTTTATGTACATGACACACATATTTTTAATGCAAAGCACAATTAAAGAGAAATATTTTATTTTTGATGAATCAAGAAATGCGATCGTGAAGGTTTCTGAATGCTTTGCTTTGCATTGTATTTGTTACATTTAATGGAAACTTCTTGTCCTTGTAAAATAGTTTTGAGATATTTTGTTTCTAATAATTCTACATGTAATGTTTTAATGTAATATGTCAAAGATATTTTCTACAGTTGGTTCCGGATTGACCTCGATATTGATCAGCTGAAACCAGTAAATTAAAATGTGAAAAATTGTAGGAAATAATTGTAATGTAGGAAAAAATGTAGATAAACATTGTTAGATAATCCATTACCCCTAATACATATTGCAGCACTTATCTAAAAGGGGCTGACAAGTGACTCAAGTTTTGCACACACACAATTTTTTTTTTAAAATTGTGAATTTGAAACGAAATGTAGCGGAGGTTGATAAACATGAAAAATAAAACAAGCCGATTGTTATACAATGTTTTTCAACCCAATGTCAAAATTTAAGGCGATTCTCACTTCTAAATGCAGAGCATGTGGCGAAGGACCACCTTGCGTATAATGGTTGGAATTGGGATCCAGAGGAAGAACGAATTCTTCGTCTGGACCAGTTATTGAAGGAACTGTCGGAAAATCCGAATGTCCTGAGTGTTTTTGTCTGCTATGCGTTATGGACGAGTCACACAGACAACTTTGGTAGCCAGAGAATTCTGGTATGCCGTCCAGAAACACTAATTCACACAGAAAACTTTCTAAGCGGTTTTGGGATATGTTAAATTACGTTCTCATTTATACAAAATAAATTTATCGAGCTTTAATTTTTACATGTTTGATTCATTAGATTTAATTATCAACGTTTCGATTAACCTGCACAAGAAAAATGACTACCCTGAATTTTTCAATCTTACAAAAACGTTAAAGTAATGCAGGTAACACAGATAACATCCTGTGTATTTGGGATGGTATACATAAGCTAGCTTGCAGGGTTCCCTCGGGCTCGGGGCATTACACCTGTTTAAAATTAGCTCCGCCCCGCACTTAACTTACCTGAGAAAAACCGACTCGTTGAAAACCTCAGCCTAAAAGTTAAATATGTCATTAGGTTTGACGCGGCAATGGCAACAGCGGGCCTCGAACTCTCGACCTCTCCGCTACGAAACGAACGCTCTATCACTGAGCTACCGAGACCTGTCCAACCCAATGTCACATACCTTAACATATCCATATCACGCGCCCTAACATTGCCATATCAAACCTTAACATAGCGATATCACACAACTTGACATGGCGATATTACACACATGAACATGGGAGTATCACGCACCTTAACATGGCAATATTACACATCCTGATATGACGATCTCACAAACTTTAACATGGTGATATCACACACCTTTACATAACCATATGACACACTTTAACATAGCAATATCACATATTTTAACATAACCATATCACACACCTTAACATAGCAATATCACACACCTTAACATAGCAATATCACACACCTTTACATAACCATATGACACACTTTAACATAACCATATCACACACCTTAACATAGCAATATCACACACCTTAACATAGCAATATCACACACCTTTATATAACCATATGACACACCTTAACATAGCAATATCACATATTTTAACATAAAGATATCACACACCTTTAACATAGCAATATCACATACCTTGACGTTGTGATATCACGCACCTTAACATGATATCACGCACCTTAACATGATATCAGGCACCTTAACATGATATCACGCACCTTAACATGACCATATCACACACATCAACATGGCAAAATCAAACTTCAACATGCCATATCAAACAACTTAACATGACTATATCACACACCTTAACATAGCGATATCACAAACTTTAACATAGCGATATCACAAACTTTTAACATAGCGATACCACACACTTTAACATAGCGATACCCACACTTTAACATGGCAATATCACAAATTTTAACACTGCAATATCATGCACCTTCACTTCGAAATATCACACACCTCAACATGATATCACACACCTCAACATAGCCAAATCACACACATAAACATGGTTATATCACACACCTCAACATGGCCATATCACACACATCAACATGGTTATATCACACACCTCAATATCCCTATACCACACACATCAACATGGTTATATCACACACCTCAACATGGCCATATTACACACATAAACAGGGTTATATCACACACCTCAATATGGCTATATCACACACATAAATATGGTTATATCACACACATAAACATGGTTATATCACACACCTCAACATGGTTATATCACACACCTCAATATGGTTATATCACACACATAAACATGGTTATATCACACTTTAACATGGCCATATCACACAAATTAACATGGCCATATCACACACCTCAAGATGGCCACATCACACACTTTAACATATCCATATAACATACCTTAATATAGCGATATCACGCACGTTCACATAGCCATATCACACACCTTACCATGGTCATATTAAAAACCTTAACATAGCCAAATCACGGACCTTCACATGGCCATTCACACATCTTAACATAGCGTTATCACACACCTTAAGATGGAAATATCACAAACCTTAACATGGCCAAATCAAACTTCTTAACATGGAAAAAGCACACATCTTAACATGGCCATATCACACACCTTACCATGGCCATATCACACACCTTAATATGGTGGTATCACAGACTTTGAAATGGCCATGTCACACACACCTTAAAATGGCCATATCACAATACTTAATATAAACATGTCACACACCTTAACATGGGAATATTACACACCTTAACACGGCCATATTAGAAGATATCACACACTTTAACATGGGCATATCACACACCTTATCATGACCATACCATGCACCTTATCATGGCCTTATCACGCACCTAAATATTGTCGTATCACAAACCTTCACATGGCCATATCACACACCTTATCATGGAAATATCACACACCTCAACATGGAAATATCATATGCCTTTACATAGTCCTATCACACACCCTTACATGGCCATATTACATACATGTATGTACCCACCTTAACATAACCATATCACACACCTTAACATGGTGGTATCACACATCTTAACATGATCATATCACAATACTTAATATAACCATGCCAAACACCTTAACATGGAAATATTACACACCTTAACATGATCATATCATAAGATATCACACACCTTAACATGATTATATCACACACCTTAACATGATCATATCACACACCTTAACATGATCATATCACAAGATATCACACACCTTAACATGATCATATCACACACCTTAACATGATCATATCACAAGATATCACACACCTTAACATGATCATATCACACACCTTAACATGATCATATCACACACCTTAACATGATCATATCACACACCTTAACATGGTCATATCACACACCTTAACATGATCATATCACACACCTTAACATAATCATATCACACACCTTAACATGATCATATCACACACCTTAACATGGTCATATCACACACCTTAACATGATCATATCACACACCTTAACATGATCATATCACACACCTTAACATGATCATATCACACACCTTAACATGGGAATATTACACACCTTAACATGACCATACCATGCACCTTATCATGGCCATATCACGCACCTAAATATTGTCGTATCACAAACCTTCACATGGCCATATCACACACCTTATCATGATCATATCACACACCTTAACATGATCATATCACACACCTTAACATGATCATATCACACACCTTAACATGATCATATCACACACCTTAACATGATCACATCACACACCTTAACATGATCATATCACACCTCATGGCCACAGTCAGGGTTGGGTCCGTCCCGGTCAATTCTCCCCTAGTGGTCAATTGTGATTTAAACTGTCCATTTTCCTATTTTTGTACATTTTTTGCAAAGATAAAGATAAATTAAGTCTTTTCATTATATGGATCATTTGTTGATTAATATTTTTAATTAGATAATCAAATGTAATTTCATAAGTTTAATATATTTGGTTTGCTGAAACTGACCGAAATATCTTCAGTACCTACCAGAGGGGTACAGTTCTATAGCATAGCTTGACAATTGGAGACAGACCTCTTAATACATGTACCTGGGCAGATTAAGAATAAACAGTAGCTGGACATTACCTGAGCACAGGAAGCAGAGTTGACAGGTATTAATTAACATACTTTGGGACCAGGGATGACCTGTGTGCATGTTATTGTTATGAAAACATCACCAACCCACCCCTCAAATGTTTATTCAACAGTTAAAATGAAGATTGATGAAACGATACTGATAGGTAGTTCTTGTTAAATTAAGGAATTTGAACAGAAACTTTTACATCTCCCCAATTCAACAGTCATTTGTACATTATTCATTTAATATTATGACTTATAAGTATATTATAAACTGATAGTGCATGTTATGAATTACAGGTACCATAATGGTCACTTAAACATTTAAAATACAGACTATAATGACCAAATAATTTTCAATAGACCAGTATTGACCACCAGCCCGGTCAATACTCATATTGACCACTTTTTTGCCAACCCTACATGGCCATATCACGCATCTAAATATTGTCGTATCACAGACCTTAACATGGCCATATCACAGACCTTAGATGGCCATATCACACACATAATATCATGGAAATATCACACACCTTAACATGGCCATATCATACACTTAACATGGCCATATCACACACCTTAACATGGCCATATCACACACTTAACATGGCCATATCACACACTTAACATGGCCATATCACACACCTTAACATGGCCATATCACACAACTTAACATGGCCATATCACACACATAACATGGCGATATCACACACTTAACATGGCCATATCACACACCTTAACATGGTCATATCACACACCTTAACATGGCCATATCACACACTTAACATGGCCATATCACACACCTTAATATGGCCATATCACACACCTTAATATGGCCATATCACACACCCTAACATGGCCATATCACACACCTTAATATGGCCATATCGAACACCTTAATATGGCCATATCACACACCTTTATATGGCCATATCACACACCTTTATATGGCCATATCACACACCTTAACATGGTCATACAATGATTTTTTAGATCCATTTTAGGTCTGAATATAGTCCCTTTCCCCTCCCAAAAATTACCAATTTTCCCCCCCAATTTAACTTACACTTTTCCCAATAATAAAAACTGGTGAAAAACATATTTGTTTAAAAATAAGTTCAATTTGAATATAGTTTATGTACAACATGACAAAGATGCATCAATTTTAAATTAGATGATTTAGAAAGAATAGTTGAAAATTTTAAGAGTTTAAAGAAAAGAAAGTTAAATATGTAAAATAAAAGAAGAATGACATCAATTTGTGTTTGATTTCTTGTTTGATATGATATATTTAGCATGTTTACAATAATGTCTACGTTTTTCCTATTTTATCAAATGTTGACAATTTTTCCCAATTTGAAAGATGTTGAAAAATCACCGTCATATCACAACTTAATTAACATGATAGTATCACACACCTTAACATCATAATATCACACACCTTCACAAGACGGTATCACACACCTTAACATGACGGTATCACACACCTAAACATGACGGTATCACACACCTAAACATGACGGTATCACACACCTTAACATGACGGTATCACACACCTTAACATGACAGAATCACACACCTTAACATGACGGTATCACACACCTTAACATGATGGTATCACACACCTTAACATGACGGTATCACACACCTTAACATGATAGTATCACACACCTTAACATGATAGTATCACACACCTTAACATCATAATATCACACACCTTCACATGACGGTATCACACACCTTAACATGACGATATCACACACTTCAATATGGCTATATCAGATATTCTAATGTTTGATCTTCCTTTCCCATTAAAAAGTCTCTGACTCCTGTTATTATGCCTTAGAAGTACGAATGACCTTAAATCAGAATATGTTTTACATTGTATATATCTTTTTCATTTTTTTCAAACCCATTTGTGCGCTGTGAATGGCACTTCATGACAATGAAATTCTCACTTTATTTAAAATATCTTACTTTAAAGAACTTGAAGCATTTTCAAGAAGTACAAGATCTTTTTAAGAACTTCCAGAAAAATTAAATAGAACCGAGAATAATACTAGAATTATCAATTAATCAAAGATGAAATCAGTGCAATGAAAATATACACATAAATATATCAATTCATTGATGTTGTAAGGAATCGAATTAGCACTCGTAAATTGCACACAGACTAGCATTTACACGTGCTTACATGATAATTCACTGCACAAAATTATGAGTGACAGTGATATCGCAACTAACGGTGTATTGACGGTCAGTCCAAGTCGGGAAATCATGGCACCTGACAAAGCAGTTGGAGACGGACGATAACCTGTTTATTCAGGCGACTCGTGTGGCATTGTGAAATTATGAAACGAGTTTCTCAATTGACAGTGCCACTGTGCGCTATATATAAAGGAGGTCGCGCAACAGACAAGGACATTACAAATCTGAACTATACCACTACTGCTGCTGCTAAATTACACGTACCAAGATGAGTGATACGCAAGTTATGAGTCCCGACAGCAAGACCTCGGACAAGCAATTATACTATCTGATGGACAGCGAGCGACGTTTTAAAAAAGCCTGCGAGCAGATTGTTCACCTCAACGAAAGGATGGGTGACTTGCAGTTCAGGTACAACCAGGCCTGGGTGGAAAACCATCGTTCCTTCAGGTACAGCATAAGGCTGCGACTTGCCGTTTTAGAGGGTCTCATCAACATGTACTACGACTATGCTCACATGAAAGCCTACACTATTGCAGGCCTGCGGCGTGAAATGTTTGGAGAAAATGTACAAATCATCACCAGCGACACATCGGACTCCGAAGGGGAAGACTGAACAGTCGTACAATTGAATATATACATGTATTCTTCACAACAGAAACGTTTTTCTCTAAAAAAAATACTACACAGAAATTGCATTTTCAATGTTATTTATTTCATCTATTCCATTAGACTATCATAATGTAAAACAGAGTCTCTTTTTTGTGTAACTTCATGTCTGTCTATATAGTTTTCCGCACACCGTTTATATACTTCATCCAAACACACTATGCCATTCCTCCACATGAACTATGCCATTCCTCCACATGAACTATGCCATTCCTCCACATGAACTATGCTATTGGCTGTCCTTTAGCTATGTTAATGTCTGTTTTTGTCACATTTACATCTAATTTCTCCAAGAATTCCTCCTGTTTCATCGCATGCATTGTGTAAAGATCTGAGGAGAAGCTTAAGGTAAATAACATGATAGATAACAAAAAATCGTACCAGTGATAAAGACTGAGGGATATTCTATCAATGATAATGACTGTGGGATATTCTATCAGTGATAGTGACTGTGGGATATTCTATCAGTGATAATGACTGTGGGATATTCTATCAGTGATAGTGACTGTGGGATATTCTATCAGTGATAATGACTGTGGGATATTCTATCAGTGATAATGACTGTGGGATATTCTATCAGTGATAGTGACTGTGGGATATTCTATCAGTGATAGTGACTGTGGGATATTCTATCAGTGATAGTGACTGTGGGATATTCTTTACACCAGTGATAGTGACTGTGGGATATTCTTTACACCAGTGATAGTGACTGTGGGATATTCTATCAGTGATAGTGACTGTGGGATATTTTATCAGTGATAGTGACTGTGGGATATTCTATCAATGATAATGACTGTGGGATATTCTATCAGTGATAGTGACTATGGGATATTCTATCAGTGATAGTGACTGTGGGATATTCTATCAGTGATAGTGACTGTGGGATATTCTATCAGTGATAATGACTGTGGGATATTCTATCAGTGATAGTGACTGTGGGATATTCTATCAATGATAATGACTGTGGGATATTCTTTACACCAGTGATAGTGACTGTGGGATATTCTATCAGTGATAGTGACTGTGGGATATTCTATCAGTGATAGTGACTGTGGGATTTTCTATCAATGATAGTGACTGTGGGATATTCTATCAGTGATAGTGACTGTGGGATATTCTATCAGTGATAGTGACTGTGGGATATTCTTTACATCAGTGATAGTGACTGTGGGATATTCTATCAGTGATAGTGACAGTGGGATATTCTATCAGTGATAATGACTGTGGGACATTCTATCAGTGATAGTGACTGTGTGATATTCTATCAGTGATAGTGACTGTGGGATATTCTTTACATCAGTGATAGTGACTGTGGGATATTCTATCAGTGATAGTGACTGTGGGATATTCTATCAGTGATAATGACTGTGGGATATTCTATCAGTGATAGTGACTGTGGGATATTCTATCAGTGATAGTGACTGTGGGATATTCTATCAGTGATAGTGACTGTGGGATATTCTATCAGTGATAGTGACTGTGGGATATTCTTTACATCAGTGATAGTGACTGTGGGATATTCTATCAGTGATAGTGACTGTGGGATATTCTATCAGTGATAGTGACTGTGGGATATTCTTTACACCAGTGATAGTGACTGTGGGATATTCTTTACACCAGTGATAGTGACTGTGGGATATTCTATCAGTGATAGTGACTGTGGGATATTCTATCAGTGATAGTGACTGTGGGATATTCTATCAATGATAATGACTGTGGGATATTCTATCAGTGATAGTGACTATGGGATATTCTATCAGTGATAGTGACTGTGGGATATTCTATCAGTGATAGTGACTGTGGGATATTCTATCAGTGATAATGACTGTGGGATATTCTATCAGTGATAGTGACTGTGGGATATTCTATCAATGATAATGACTGTGGGATATTCTTTACACCAGTGATAGTGACTGTGGGATATTCTATCAGTGATAGTGACTGTGGGATATTCTATCAGTGATAGTGACTGTGGGATTTTCTATCAATGATAGTGACTGTGGGATATTCTATCAGTGATAGTGACTGTGGGATATTCTATCAGTGATAGTGACTGTGGGATATTCTTTACATCAGTGATAGTGACTGTGGGATATTCTATCAGTGATAGTGACTGTGGGATATTCTATCAGTGATAATGACTGTGGGACATTCTATCAGTGATAGTGACTGTGTGATATTCTATCAGTGATAGTGACTGTGGGATATTCTTTACATCAGTGATAGTGACTGTGGGATATTCTATCAGTGATAGTGACTGTGGGATATTCTATCAGTGATAATGACTGTGGGATATTCTATCAGTGATAGTGACTGTGGGATATTCTATCAGTGATAGTGACTGTGGGATATTCTATCAGTGATAGTGACTGTGGGATATTCTATCAGTGATAGTGACTGTGGGATATTCTATCAGTGATAGTGACTGTGGGATATTCTATCAGTGATAGTGACTGTGGGATATTCTATCAGTGATAATGACTGTGGGATATTCTATCAGTGATAGTGACTGTGGGATATTCTATCAGTGATAGTGACTGTGGAATATTCTATCAGTGATAGTGACTGTGGGATATTCTATCAGTGATAGTGACTGTGGGATATTCTATCAGTGATAGTGACTGTGGGATATTCTATCAGTGATAGTGACTGTGGGATATTCTATCAGTGATAATGACTGTGGGATATTCTATCAGTGATAGTGACTGTGGGATATTCTATCAGTGATAGTGACTGTGGGATATTCTTTACATCAGTGATAGTGACTGTGTGATATTCTATCAGTGATAATGACTGTGGGATATTCTATCAGTGATAATGACTGTGGGATATTCTATCAGTGATAGTGACTGTGTGATATTCTATCAGTGATAATGACTGTGGGATATTCTATCAGTGATAATGACTGTGGGACATTCTATCAGTGATAGTGACTGTGGGATATTCTATCAGTGATAGTGACTGTGGGATATTCTTTACACCAGTGATAATGACTTAATCCATTAAACACTCAGCAATGTGTTTGTTTTTGCGAGTCTTTTCTTGTGACACCTCCATCAACAAGACAATGAAGACATCTTTACAAACAATGGGTGAAACAATAACCCGTGGTTGATGACGATGTCAAAGAGGTAATGTTTTTAGTCCTGTTCATATATGTATGTTTCTGTACGTAGAAATTCGGACATAAAGAACATTTATTTTATGAGACGTAATGTTAAAAAACCTGTTTACATGCTTGAAAGTAGGCCTACATTTCACATGATACTTTTCATTGAGTAGCAACTGTTGGACTCATTAGATTCACAAATAGAGGCCGTATAGGCATGTACCGCTACCACCCATAATCCAGTGTTCGAAATTAACCATAGACCGAGTCTATGTCAAATGACACTGGTCTATGCCAATTGTAATTAAGATGGACCAAATTGTCTATGCCAGTTTCTAGATTTAGAGCAATAAAGTTATCCCAAAGGACCTTGCATGGTCAGCCGACGTCTGATAAATGTTATGAGGAAAGGAGGATATTGAAATGGAAATAAAATATGCTTTCTAAGTATATTTGAAATAAATGAAAATGTTTTGAATTTGTGTGGGTTTTTTTTTCTCAATGTTATGGTCTATGCCAATTTGAAGAGGTCTATGTTATCTTGTTTTGGCATAGACCAGTGGTCTGAACACTGCATAATCAATATCGACTGTGAGATTAGTGCAGTCATGCTTTTCATCTATGATTCGAGTATGATATGCACTCGACGAATGCAGGACAACTCGCCCTCAAGACAATTCGCCCCCTTCTCTTGAGACAACTCGCCCCCAATATTATATATAAATATATTATCACATTTTATTTTTATTTTGTGTGTGTGTGTTATTTACACTTTTAACCCTATAAAGATACGTCTTTTTATTTCATACTTTAACACGAATGGTAAATTCTAATAGAATTATACACAGATTTAATTACTGCATTTCAGAAAGTTATATTTTTCATAAATCAATTGGCAAGGAAAATTATATTTACTGATCTTCAGGTAATTGATTACATGTCTCCAATACTGAGAAAATTTTGGGGTTTTTTTTTGGGGGGGGGGGGGAGAGTGTGAGTGGGTTTTTTTTTATCGATATAGTATACATAAGTGTAAAGGTAAAGCATGAATATTCTGATACATGTAATTATATTTTAATACGTTTCTCACCTAATTCCCGTTAAAAAATAATAAAATTCCCATTTTAGAAATTTTATAACGGCTTTGCTTTACCGATTCTTTTTACCCAGGGTGATTCTTTTAACGTGGCGATTTCAAAGAGTAAAGAACTCTGATGATGAGTACCTCATAACGTTTGAAGTAAATTTATAACAGCTTGGGGGAAATCAAACAATTAGATTTAACAAGAGACGCAGATTATTGATAATTATACATCAGCTGTAGACCAAGCTCATATTCTCCCTATACCAAACACTAACTTGTTTAATATGTATGATATGAAGGGGACGAGTTGTCCCGAAGAGGGGGCGAGTTGTCTTGAGGGCGAGTTGCCCTGATACCCACACCATCACTATGTTGAAAGACAAAAATAATATATGTGTATGCATTTCAGTACAAATAAATAGATTAAAGCTGGTAGGAAATGAATACTGAAAATGCATCATTATTTTCTCAAGAAGGCAAGAGGAAGCATCTGGAAACCAACCGTAAAAGCTGAGATAAGGAGATGGACCCAACTTGGAGGAAATTAGAGAGGGCATAAGACAGGGAGCAGTGGAGGAAACTAGTCCTTGCCCTATGTATCTCCAGGCGCAACAAGGACTCGCTGGGTATCATTATTGTCACACATGATTAAACATTGTCTGTTACACTTATTTACTGTACAAATCACAGGCACTTGTTTCTGTAAATGACTTATGACCTCTGTATACTAAAAACAACACAAGGTACCTAGCTTCAAGTGACACAGAATGGCACCCCCTGAGAATGTCAGCATGTTGAGCCTCCAGGGAATATGCGATGCAAATGTATTTACTACCGTTGTATTGTACAATCATTCAACCCAACAACCATGTATGACATGACTGCATTCATTGCTTTTTATCGCCGAAAACTGCAACAAAAAATGGATTTTCCGTTTTATACCACGAAGTGCTATGTACTGATACCGCGCAGAATACGTGGGCGATTTTGACTGGCTAGCACGCTCTTCTAAAATTACGTTTGGAATTCTTTAAAGTTATTTATAGAAAGATAGAGCATCATAGATGAATTAAAAATAACAGGCAAAAGGATGATTTTAATGGTGACCATTAATCACAATTGATCTTATTTCATATAATTTAGTTACTAACATTAAGGGGGAAATGCTACAAAAAATAAAGGGGACTCCATTCCCCCATATTTTTTCCCACAGACACCTGATAACTATATATAACCCCCCCCCCTTCTGATTTTTTTGCGGTGACAATTCCTCTAAAATGTTTGGATTCTTTGTCTCTCTCAACCCAATTTCGATTGATGTAGTCGTTTCACGCTTTTCACAAGATTTAGAGATTGTGGACTGGTATAATAGAATATACTTATTATAAACAGTATAAGGTAAGTATAAGGCTTACAAAAAAGCATGTTTGTAAACGATTACATAAATCGAAATTAGGGTGGAATAGAAGGGGAATCCACACATTTCGGAGAAATAATCGCCGCCCCAAAAAAATCAGAAGGGGGGAGGGTGTCCATACTTCAGATGCCTGTGAATTTTTCCATATCGGCACAGATCCGTAATATTAGGGATGCGGGGGAGGGGGTTCGCCGGAGAAGTTGGAAGTTGCACATGGCTTGTTTAAATTTCCTGACAGACAATGATAAAAATATAATAGTCATGATATTCAGAACCTTAATTAGTGTGTACATGGGTGGGGGGGGGGGGGGGGGGGGGGTTGGGGGTTGGGGGGGGGGGGTGTTATAGTGTTCGTCATTGCTGTCTCAATTTTTTCCCCTCAGACTGGGAGGGGGGGAGTCATTCTTTGCTCCAGGGCTTCAATTCATAACTTTCAAGCTTACATGCATTGGTATCTTCTCATTCACTACTACATAGTACTATAAAAAATAGTGGAGGGGCCATTCTCGCAATATATCTTTGAACATTTGCATGCATGAAAATAACAGTTAATGTTCATCGTCAATTAAAAGGGTTGGCCAGACGCCTCCGAAAAACATTGATATGTGCCTGCAGCGTTCTTGGTACTTATGGTGGGTTTCATAAAACTTCAATCTAACAACAGGTACTTGTCACATCAATACATACCACAAAGTCAATAACACATCAGTCGGTTAAAAAGCTCTACAGAGCTTGTGTTTGACATGTTGAATGTATATAGTGCCGACTTTAAATAAAATTTACTTTACTTTACATCACTAAAAAACTTTCCTTGCTCTATTTGGCATACTTCCAAATAATCTTTTATCTGTATTTTCTTTGACTTTCCATAGATCTGCATGAAACATGCAATTGGCAGAACTATTTCTCATACTAGTTAACGAAGTTGTATTTACAGCAAGTCATAATTTCATTATTATCTTCATCAGAAATGATTCCGACACGAAAATATTTTTAAATCTCCACTCGGGAAGTCTTAGATTCTATCTTCTGATGACATGTAAATTCCCGAAACGTACGAACAGCTTTGGTTTTTTTGAGTAACTAAAAATAGCGTACAGCATCTTCAATTCAAAATTTTTATTTTGTTAACAAAGCAATATGTTCAAGATCTTTTGGTAATAAACATCGTATCAATTTATTGTGATAATTAAACAATGAGGCTTTATTTTTCAACACAACGAATATACAATTTTCATTTTGTGCGGTATCAGTACATAGCACTTCGTGGTATAAAACGGAAAATCCATGTTTTGTTGCAGTTTTCGGCGATAAGAGGCAACGAATGCAGTCATGTCATACATGGTTTTTAGGTTGAATGATTGTACAATACAACGGTAGTAAATACATTTGCATCGCATATTCCCTGGAAGATCAAAAGGCCGACATTCTCAGGGGGTGCCATTCTGTGTCATTTGAAGCTAGGTACCTTGTGTTGTTATTAGTATACAAAGGTCATAAGTCATTTACAGAAACAAGTGCCTGTGGTACAAATGACTGGGCTGGGACTGAATCTATTTAAGATTAGACCTAGAGGTTCATTTAGCTGGAAATGTGAACTCATAATTGGTCCTAGAACTTAAACTAGAGCAATGAATCGATGTCTTACGGAAGCAACATTTCAAAGCAACAGTAACTCTTTTGACGCGCTTACGCAATACACATTTAACCCGAATTTACTCGATAATCATGTGGACGATAAAAAAGGATACAAATTCCAAAAGCAAACAGTGTAAATCCCCCAGCATATCTCCGATTGTACCACAGGTTTTTCTTGTGCTTGAGAGTTCTTACAGAGTTCAGATAATCTAATTTGTTCACCAAATGTCTGTGAAAATCTTTCGTAGCTTCCTCCGTTTTGTTGTAAGTTTGCATCAGCATACGGTTATACTCTTCATCTGGAATTTTTGTTGCTGATGGGACGTTTCTGAAATAAGGCTCTGGTGGCAATCCGTCTCCCCTACTTATACCAAAACGGGACGGGTTGTATCGCCTCGCCATGATGATACAGATCCACTAAGGTCATGAATTTTTATCGGCTATCTTATAGGGAATATCAAACCCGATGTTTGGCACAAACAATAAAGAAAATCACTATCAAAAAGAACCATTTTTTCAAAAACTCTCAATTTCTTTGTTTCAGATAGCTAAGCTCAAATATATCGACGTTTATGATAGTTAGAATCATTCAAATTTGATTAAGTTGCATTTATCATATAAGCGATAAATTTTTATGTAATGGCAAGGTTCAAACGTTTCACTGACCAAATAAGGCGTCTGTGTAACTTCGATGTAAATATTATTGATTGACTGTGACAAAGAAAAAAGTGAAAAACACTGAAGTTAATGAATCCGACTAGTTAATCCCGTTTTATAATTTCCAAGGAAAGATAAGTTTTAATCTTTGGTTGTCATTTTCTGCCTTGTCTTTAGGCTTACAACATGATATAATCATCGGAAACCACGTGCCCTGCCATTCTTGTTGATCAGCTGTTTTTGACAACAAACGCAGATCCACTGTGACAATGGCATAGAAGATGAAATAGGTTTACGCAGATAGTGCCGTGTTTAGCATTAAACATGACACTATTCCACTCGTTCAATCAACCGTGACCAGCAAGTGTACAAGACTAATGGGAAATTCAAACAGCACTAAATACAACCTCAGTCACAACAAGCATGAACACTGGGGAAAGATCTTGGATCATTCTAGCTGTGCACTGATTCAGACAGTTCCCTACGGCAAGTGGATCAAATCCCAGAGGAACTTTGGGGGATTTACGGATTACGCCGACTTCACAACTTGTCGAGAGTCCCGACTTCGACATGGGGTTCTTGTTAAACCTGACAACACAGAGGGGCGGTATCTCATCCCTAGTTTCAAGTCAAAGTTTGAACTAATCATCGTGGAAAAACGCAGGTGTTTTATGTCCAACTACAAACTGCCCCGTGTCCCAATACCGGATTTTGAAGACCCTCAATGGTTTCAGCGATCAAGTCATAACAGAAACCGGCGAGAATGCAGTGTGATTGGTTACCATGACAACCTGGTGGTGGTGCAGATAAACACCAATCGGTACTACCTATCTCCGAGATTCTACCTTATAGATATAGGAACCAATGAGATAGTGGGACATTTTCTTATCTTTTATCACTGCAGGCGGTGGTACGAATGTTACATATCTCCATGTAAGAAACAAATTCTTATGAGGCCAGATAACTTGACTCGCATTGTGTCCTTGCCTGATAACTATATTCTGGAAAATGTGTGTATGAAAAGTATGTATGTAAACATGGAGGTGAGTGTGGTTCCCCCTACACTGCGGGCGCACGTCATGTGTTACAATAGTATCGCGGGGGACAATCTGGCCTTAGTTGCTTTTCACAAAACGATAGAAATCAGGAGAACAGACACTTGGGAGGTCGTCCAAAGTGTGCAGAACTTAGACCTCCCCACAGGAATCCAACAGATGAAATCCAGCCCACTGGGAGATTTTGTGGCCCTTAGATGTGTGTCCCCAGTCCATGGTAAAGAGTACAATGTCAACGTGATAGTAGTCCTAGACTATCACA
This sequence comes from Ostrea edulis, assembly GCF_947568905.1. Classification (NCBI taxonomy): domain Eukaryota; kingdom Metazoa; phylum Mollusca; class Bivalvia; order Ostreida; family Ostreidae; genus Ostrea; species Ostrea edulis. The sequence goes on from NC_079169.1 coordinate 13,260,918, forward strand.
CCTTTAGTATATTGATGAAGGTAAGCACTACACTGTGATAGCAGTCCTGGACTATCACACCTTTACTATATCAATGAAAGTAAGTACTATTCTGATAGCAGTCCTGGACTGTCACTAAGATAATTTTCTAAAGTTCTGTTGTATATTTACTATGAGATAATTCTCTAACTGTTATATAATGTCGGTGGCCGAGTGGTTAGGCCGTCAGACTCTCGACCGAAAGGTCGTGGGTTCGAGTCCTGGCCGCGGCAGGGCTGACGTTGTGTCCTTGGGAAAGGCACTTTACATGAATTTCCTCACTCCACCCAAGTGTAAAAGGGGTACCTGGCTATAGACAGTGAAAGATATTGTTAGAATGTTAGTGCTCTAGTGCTTATAATGGCAGCTTGCACTGTATGCTTCCTAGGAGGCTGAGAAAGTTATAGATTGATATAAGGTCTGCCAGGGTAATAATGTACATTGATAATTGTAAAGCGCTTTGAGCATCATACGCTGGATAAGGGGCTATATAAAACCAATCATTATTATTATATAATAAATATATTTGTGACAGGTTGATGTGAAGGGCAGCTATTGGATAATTGTCTCTTATTTATTTGTGACAGGTTGATGTGAAGGGCTGCTATTGGATAAATTTCTCTTATTTATTTGTTTTATGTTGATGTGAAGGGCTGCTATTGGATAATTTTCTGTTGTATATTCACAGGAGGTTGATGTGAAGGGCTGCTATTGGATAACTGTCTGTTATTTATTTCTTTTAGGTTGATGTGAAGGGCTGCTATTGAATGATTTTCTGTTGTATATTCATGGCAAGTTGATGTGAAGGGTTGATATTGGATAATTTTCTGTTGTATATTCGCGGCAGGTTGATGTGAAGGGCTCCTATTGGATAATTTTCTGTTGTATATTTGTGACAGGTTGATATGAAGGGCTGCTATTGGATAATTTTCTGTTGTATATTCGTGACAGGTCGATGTGAAGGGCTGCTATTGGATAATTTCCTGTTGTATATTTGTGACAGGTTGATGTGAAGGGCTGCTATTGGATAATTTTCTGTTGTATATTTGTGACAGGTTGATATGAAGGGCTGCTATTGGATAATTTTCTGTTGTATATTTGTGACAGGTTGATGTGAAGGGCTGCTATTGGATAATTTTCTGTTGTATATTCGTGACAGATCGATGTGAAGGGCTACCATTGGATAATTTTCTGTTATTTATTTTTTTAGGTTGATGTGAAGGGCTGCTATTGGATAATTTTCTGTTATTTATTTGTTTTAGGTTGATGTGAAGGGCTGCTATTGGCCTGTTTCAGAAGTCGTCAACCTCCAAGTTTTCCCACACTTTAGTCCCAGCGAAGCTTCTATTGCAGTGATGAGGAACTGTTCCTACAGTCGGAAGGTCATGACCTTCAAACTGCCCATTTGCCGCTTCAATCTGCAGTATCTCTGTCGCAGGGCCATCCTTCACCTTGTTAGTTTCAGGGATGTCCACAAACTACCCCTTCCAGCCAATATTGTCAAATTCTTACTTGCAAAACCTGGTCACACTCGGATAGGACTCTCCTGAGAGACGACGAATCTGAGTCAGGTGCCCATGGCAACCGCATCGATTAAAATATTCATACAAATATATGTATAGATGATGTTTAAATCTATTTTAGGTGGCATTTAATCAATTAATTAATCTTTGTATTAATTTGAGTTTTATTATGTTTATAATTACATGAATATGTATATATTTGTGTGGGAAGAAAATTTTAGGGAAGTCTATATTTGATGGGTGAAAATGACTTTCAATTGATAGATGACTTGGGCTTACAAGTGATGCGATGTTGGTGCGCTATTGTGCATGAGTCCCTCTCACTTCACATGACATATTGGAGGAACAGAAATACGAATCTTTGCAGTACAAATTTTTGAATTATAATATATATTTTTCCAGTGATTAAGAAGTCCCACAAATATTGAATAGACCTAGGTTGACTATACGTACATATGTAGATGTAATGAGTGAATCAGACTTGGCTCCCCATGATGTTAGATACAGTACTGATGATTAATATAGGGAACTAAGGATGTGAGTAAATGTATGTAGATGTTTTGTATAGAGAAGCCTACTTTATATACATGTAGATGTAAGTAGTAAATACATGTAGATGTTTTGTATAAAGATGTCTATATTATATAGATGTAAGTAGTAAATACATGTAGATATTTTGTACATAGTCACCAAGCTTGCTTGAAAAAAATTTTTCAAGCGAGCTTGTTGCTTGTGGTTTTGTATGAATGTACCAGAAATGGATTGTGAAACTGTTTGTTTCCTTTAAATATTAAGTGCAATATACAATATTTAATCAGGTTTATATTCCCAGATCCACTTCAGAGTTCACTTGTGAAACAAACTATGTAACAAGCGGCTCTAAGGGTTGTGATTTTCAGAATATAGACATGCCATGTATAGAGGTTTATATTCTCACCTGTTGCAAATACCTGTTATATAGTATACAGGTGAAATTAGTCACAGAGCCAGTCAGTTTTAGACTGTGTTCTTTCGTGGGCATTTACTTGATATATATTGATATTTATGTAAATGGATAAATGTTATTGTAAGAATTTGGTGACCAGTCTGTGTTTCAGTTTGGATCCGCCCCTCAGAAAGTCATCACGAGGGGGTTGAGTGGATCTGCCCCTCAGAAAGTCATCACGAGAGGGTTGAGTGGATCTCCCCTCAGAAAGTCATCACGAGGGGGTTGAGTGGATCCGCCCCTCAGAAAGTCATCACATGGGGGTTGAGTGGATCTGCCCCTCAGAAAGTCATCACAAGGAGGTTGAGTGGATCCGCCCCTCAGAAAGTCATCATGAGGGGGTTGAGTAGATCCGCCCCTCAGAAAGTCATCACAAGGGGGTTGAGTGGATCCGCCCCTCAGAAAGTCATCACGAGGGGGTCGAGAAGATTGTTCCCAAATGGGATGTGATTAAATAGGGTGGGACTGCCATTACTTCATTTTGATAAACTGCAAATTATCCTCTATCCCCTATTTACTTTTATTCTTCTACAAATTATTTTTAATCTACAAGATTCTATGAAGGTAGATCTTAATTGGCTTTTATTTTGATTGTTATGCTAAGTCATTGTTTGATGTATACTAACTGAGAGGGGATGGGACAGACTTTGTTTACCATGCCTGTCCAGCTCTTTCTCTGTATTGGTTCCTCCAACATGGTGGATTTTACGTGTGTACAAGAGTTCTTTAACTTGTTTATGTTGTACGTATATAAAATTCTAATGGTGCTTAAATCTAGTCAGCTTTTACAACTGTGAAAACCGGGAATTGTTTATAAATTTTTAGTGTTCATTGTCTGTCGAATCACTGTATGCAACAATACGCAATTTCTTTCCTGTCCTACATTTCATTTTTAGCTCACCTGAGCCAAAGGCTCAAGTGAGCTTTTCTGATCAAAATTTGTCGGCGTAGTAAACTTTTCACATTTTCATCTTCTTCTCCAGAACCGCTGGACCAATTTCAACCAAACTTGACCAAAAGCATCCTTGGGTAAAGGGCTTTCAAGTTTGTTCAAATGAAGGGCCATGCCCCCTTCAAATGGAGATAATCACAAAATTTGCAAAATTAGGGTAGGGTCATTTAAAAATCTTCTTAAGAACCACTGGGCCAGAGGAGTTAACATTTACATAAAAGCTTCCTGACATAGTGCAGATTCAAGTTTGATCAAATCATGGCCCCCGGGAGTAGGTTGGGGTTACAATAGGGGATCAAATTTTTGCATGGGAATAAATAGAGAAAATCTTCTTCTCAAGAACCAATGGGCCAGAAGAGCTGACATTTACATGAAAGCTTCCTGACATAGTGCAGATTAAAGTTTGTTCAAATCATGGCCCCGGGGGTCGGGTGGGGCCACAATAGGGGATCAAAGTTTTAAATAGAAATATATAGAGAAAATCTTCTTCTCAAGAAGCATTGGGCCAAAGAAGTTGACATTTACATGAAAGGTTTCTGACATAGTGCAGATTCAAGTTTGTTCAAATCATGAGCCCCGGGGGTAGGTTGGAGCCACAATATGGGATCAAAGGTTTACATAGAATTATATAGGGAAAATCTTTAAAAAATCTTCTCAAGAACAGTGATCGAGCCAAAAAGATAAGGTTTACATGAAAGCTTCCTGACAAAATGCAGATTTAAGCTTGTTCAAATCGTGGCCCCCGGGAGTAGGTTGGGGTCACAAGAGGGGAACAAAATTTTGCATGGGAATAAAAAGAGAAAATCTTTAAAAAACTTCCTTTCAAGAACCAATGGGCCAGAAGAGCTGACATTTACATGAAAGCTTTCTGACATAGTGCAGATTCAAATTTGTAAAAATCATGTCCTCCAGGGGTAGGTTGGGGTCACAATAGGGACTACGGTTTTACACATGCAGATATATATATGGAAAGTCTTCAGATAAGGGTCAAGGTGACTGAGGTGAGCAATGTAGCCCATGGTCCTCTTGTTCTGATTTCAGTTTAACTTTTTATTTAAAGTAATAGTACCACATGTAGGTTGAGATTTATGATTCTTAGACACCAACCTCACAGACAAAATTTTCAAAAGTATATATTAGTGGCGGATCCAGAAAATTTTCAAAGGAGGATGCGATCCAAGTTGCCCAAACAAAAAGGATGGGGGTGGGAAAACTCCAAAATAGCAAACAATGACCATTTTTGTTTATAATATTCATCAAAAAAGGGGATGTAATCTCCGTAAGCCCCCCACCCCTCCCCTCTTCTAGATCCGCCACTGTATATGCTAGAGTCTATATATGGTGCATCTGACTCGAAGTATTTTTTTTTATTATTATTTTCCAATGAAGAGTAAGTGAACTGAAATAGAAATACACAAGTACTGTGTAAATTTCTTATAGGCGTACATGTAACATAAAACCACGAACTATAACCCTATCAATCTGACTGATAACTACATAAACTGCATTTCCAATGAATTCATCAATTTCTGTTTCAAATACACACGACAAAAATGTCCAAATTGTCCAAATTCTTACGACTCTGCGATATTTTTTTTTGTTTACAGGCTGTTGACGTATATGATGTATGTTTTACTTAATAATGACGTCATAATCTCAAGTGAGTGTTTGTGTTTTCCTTCAAACTGTGAAGACGGTTCCAGTTGAGCTACATCTCGGCTGTGCAGCTTAGTGTGTTTTTCATTGGGCGAGAGGAATGTTGCATGTGACTGTGTCGTTCCACCGAATGATGTACAGTGAAATTTTGTAAAGAGAGAAAATTTTAAAAGACCAGACCAGACTAAGACTGTAATTTTCTTATTTTTCATTTCTTGTAGACAATCTTAATTAGTATGTAAAGTACATCCATGGTTTATAAAACTTTAATACATACTAACTGACCTTGTGATCGCTATTTCGTTATCAGACAGACTTGGTTTTTGTTTTTTAGCTTAGTCGTAAGATATTTTGTGAATATGGGCCCAGGATTCGAACACGCGCCCCCTGAATTTCTAGTCAGGTGCTCTACCAAGCTACATGTATATGACCGCCGGCGATGGAACCCGTCTGTGTGCCACACCTAAAGGATAAAAACAAACTAAAATGAAGAACAATAAATTCATAGAAAAGGTCATAAAATAATACTAAAACTGGGGGTTTTTTTTTTTTGTTTTTTTTTTAGATAACTGTATACGTAAAGACCGAATTACAGATTAAATGCAAGTTTAAACAGATATGTTTTAAGTTTGTTTTGAAAAACAGCTAATGAACGACACGAAGGTCCAACGGGAGGCAGTTCCATAAAGTTGATGAAGAAACATCAAACCGTCTTTCGCCACGTAACGTTTAGTAGGAGTGCGTGGCTACAGAACGAAATGTTCGCTGAGGATGGTAGACTTGAACTATAGTTCCTGGATATATGTTGGAGCTAATCCACGTAGAGCCTTGAAAGTATACAACAGAATTTTATATTTCGTTTGTCACAGGTGACCAGTGAAGCAAGAGGAGAATTGGTGTTATGTGCTCATGTTTCCGTGAACGTGTGACTAGCCTGGCAGCAGTGTTTTGAAGTTTCTGTAACTTCTGCAAGGATGCTGAATTAACATCATAAAGAGGTGCATTTCCATAATCAAGACGGGATGTAATCAGTGATGTATCAAGGTGTCCTGCATGCATCCTCCGTTATAAGAGATGAAAGGTGAAGATAACGAACATTGATCAATCTCATAGCTCCTACAAGCAATACAAAGCAGATAGTTGTGCAAACACGGACCCCTGGACACACCAGAGGTGGGACCAGGTGCCTAGGAGGAGTAAGCAATCCCTGTCGACCGGTCACACCCTCCGTGAGCCCTATATCCTGATCAGGTAAACGGAGTTATCCGTAGTCAAAACCAGTGTGCCAAGAACGGCTTAACAATCGGTATGAAACACGTCAGACAGCATTTGACCCTATAATAGGTTGTATTGACGAACTAGATCGTTATAACGACCATAGAGTTTGCGAAATGCTGACTTCAATCGAGACTGTTGAAACCCCTGTACCATCAACTTGTTTGTCAGTAGCTTGCCTCGATTTAAAAACTGACTATACGCAGAACAAGCTCTTGCATATTGAATAAGTTGATATGTATAAACACCATATGCAGGTGATATGGAATATTGCTACATAAATATGGGAAGTTGACGATCGATGGAGAAGCTGAAATCATCCCGTTTGTCATACAGTTGAGTTGTCAGTTTACCGTTAATGTCTACTTTCAATAAAATATTTACGTATGAAGCAGAAGTGGACGACTCTGTGATGTCCTTTATTTCGAGCTCACAGGGATATATCAAATCGACATATGAATGAAAGTTATTATTGTTAATAGACAACACGTCGCCGATATATCCAAATGTCGAAGTATTAAAAGTTTTTGAATAAATTCTGATTCATAGGAATATAAAAAAAAACAGGTCAGCTAACACAGGAGCACAATTCGTGCCCATGGGAGTTCCAACAGACTATTGAAAGACCTGATCACCAAAGACCACGAAGATATTGTCAATGAGGAACTCTAGCATATTTTTTATTTCAACTTCAGAGTACTTGTGGGTGGAATCAGAGTGGTGTTTAACAAAGTAAGTTTTTGGATGACTCACTAGATATGAATATTTCCGTTTTCCATTTTTGTTGAAGATATCTAATTTTACCGATGTTACGAAGTTGAAAATAACATGATTTAGTCAATGCACTTAATTGACACTCCAGGCTAAGTGTGCTGTCGAAAAACATCCCAAGTTATTTAACACATGAAGCACTAGTGAGGACAGATCCACCGAAAGCCAGTTGATATCCTGAGAATTCACTACATGTAGCTTTACGTTTTGATGGAAAGATAATAATTTCTGTCTTTCCCCGATTTAGCTTGAGTGCAAGGTGAAGATAACGAACAGTGATCAATCTCATAACTCCTACAAGCAATACAAAATAGATAGTTGGGCAAACACGGACCCCTGGACACACCAGAGGTGGGATCAGATGTTGTTTTGCATCCAGTTCTCAATATCAGAAAGACATCGTTGAAGTCGCTCTGTAATGCTGTTCCAGCTAGCTGTCGTTCGGATTTATTATCAAGTTTACCTGAATGTCGTCCGCATAGCAATGATAACACATGTTATGTCTCTGTGTTCACACGAATAAAGTACGACCATGCCAAAAATGAAACATATGTACAATGAAATAATTTACCTTAACCTTCCTTTTATTAGCTTACTGCTCTCCTCCATATTTCCCATGGGGGTTAGAATAGGTCCTCATTACCCCTTGCTTGTCGTAAGAGGCGATTAAATGGGCGGACGAGGTCCCGTGTCACAGCAGGTGTGGAACGATAAAGATCCCTCCCTGCTCAAAGACCATAAGCGACGAGCATAGGCTTAAATTTTGCAGCCCTTCACCGGCAAATGGTGACGTCTCTATATTAGTGAAAAATTCTCGAGCGAGACGTTAAACAATATACAACCAAACCCCATAGAATGCAGATTGCATGGATTGGATTATTGTGCTACATAAAGAAAACCAAAAATAGTTTCAGCAAAACCCCTTTTATTCTTAAAATTTGTAACATGACTCAGTATATTTACAGATATTCTCAATCTTTGTAACATGACTATAGCATATTTACAGATATTCTCAATCTTTGTAACATGACTATAGTATATTTACAGATATTCTCAATCTTTGTAACATGACTATAGTATATTTACAGATATTCTCAATCTTTGTAACATGACTATAGTATATTTACAGGTATTCTCAATCTTTGTAACATGACTATAGTATATTTACAGATATTCTCAATCTTTGTAACATGACTATAGTATATTTACAGATATTCTCAATCTTTGTAACATGACTATAGTATATTTACAGATATTCTCAATCTTTGTAACATGACTATAGTATATTTACAGGTATTCTCAATCTTTGTAACATGACTATAGTATATTTACAGGTATTCTCAATCTTTGTAACATGACTATAGTATATTTACAGATATTCTCAATCTTTGTAACATGACTATAGTATATTTACAGATATTCTCAATCTTTGTAACATGACTATAGTATACTTACAGATATTCTCAATCTTTGTAACATGACTATAGTATAATATACAACCAAACCCCATAGAATGCAGATTGCATGGATTGGATTATTGTGCTACATAAAGAATATATATATATATATATATATATATATATATATATATATATATACAGATATTCTAAATGACTAGAAATCTTTACTCTACGTGTTAAACTAACGGTTTGTAAAGTTCTAAAACCTGCATTAAATAAAACTTGAATGTCTACCACAAATTCAAATGCATTGCAGTATGTTAACATGTAGATGTAAAGTGGTGGATCTAAGGGGGAGGGGGTACGGGGATTTCAACCCATCTTATGTTGAACGTTTTAAACAAAAAACAATAGCCATTTTCTGTCCCATTTGGGTTTTTCCATCCATCCCACCCCCCTCCTTTTGGCGATTGCAAATCTCCCCTTTGAAAGTTTTCTGGGTCCGTCCCATGGCCTATATTCACAAAATATCTTACGACTAAGCTAAAAAAAAAAAACAAAAAAAAAACAACAACAACAAGTCTGTCAGATAAGGAAATAATGATCACAAGGTAAGTTAGTATTGTAGTATTGAGATGGTATGCAACTTCAATATCACCATTAGCCGCTTTTGTGCTAACGTTAAACGTTTATGTGATCCAGATAGATGCTGACATTTGCTATAAAGAGCGATTGCGGCGGCTGCTCATAGTTGTCTGTCGGAAGCCAAAGAAGAAGGAAGGCCAAAAGGTAAGGAATTTAGTGTGCTCCATTTGCAGCTCTCAATATACTGCAGATATTACCATTTGGGGTACATTGTGTTCCGAACCTAACATAATTCAGAGACAAAGAATAAAGTGTTTGAAACACAAGTAAGAGGCCTGGGAGCATTAGAGGCTCAGAAACATAGTTTGAGACCTAATAGATAATCAGAGCACAGAAGCAGAATCTTAGAACCCATTTATTTTTCGGAATCATTGTTAATCATTGCTTTGTATTTACTGGCTAATTTATTTCGAACTGATTCTAGAGAAAGTTAATTCTATATACCTGGGGTTTGAGAATACCCAAAAGGTATTACAGTATGCATCAAAGTTTTATAAACCATGGATGCACTTTACATATTAAAAAAGATTGTCGACAAGAATGAAAAATAAGAAAATTATAGTGCTTGTAAATTTTGATCTTGGTCGTAAGATATTTTGTGAATAGGGCCACAGATGTATGAGATACACTATGCATGACTAGAAGTATTTCCACCCTCAAAAGAAAATCCTTACTTAAAATGCGGTAACAGATGCAAATACTATATGAAGTTCAAATTTCTTAGGTTTGTCGCCTGTCGGGTGGTGAGCGCCAAGTCAAATATATCGATATAGCACAACACCAATGACGCTAATGTAAATGTAGTCCAATATAAGCAGGGGGCATCAGTGTACAGTGTATGCAAAGAGAAGAAAATTACAGCCATTATGCTTAAAGTGAATCTAAATTATATTCTAATCGTTAGGACATATGTGACGTTTTTCAATAATACTACTTTTTCACGATATCTTATGGACAATTCACTTGCATTCTATCTAGTTCATACAACAACAAAAAAAAAAAAAAAAAAAAAAAAAGAGTGGGAGTATATTACCATGTCTGTTTTAGAATTAGCATCAGCTCTTATGCATTACAGAAGATTAATTATATACATTATGTATATACACAAAAGTCATAGTAGCACAGAAGGGAGAGAAATCTTTGGAACAATTGGGGATCTAACCCGGGACCCCTGCGTAACTAGTTAGGTGATTTAACCACTGAGTACCCAGGCCGATAAAAAAAGTAAGATATTACGAAAATCGTCCAACAACTCTTCATACCAAGGGGATTAAAAAATATTCTAGAGAAAATGTCAGAAACGTCACGTATCACCTTAAATCAACGTTGGCCACAATTTTATTTGTAAATCAGTGCAATGTCATAATTCCTGTAAATAAAGTTGGTTGTCCATGTTTCGCTTGACGGCAAGTTCAGCATGAGAATGTGACAACAGAAAGTTTAAAAAAGATCCAATAACAATCAGAATTGTCAGCGGTACTCAGCATTTACACTGCCATCCCTTGAGCAATCTGAATAAAAACGTAAAATTGAAAGAAGAGGGGAAAAAAAGGTAAATTTAGAGACTCATAGGCCACAACACTCACCTGAGTTAACTATAATTCTGCTGTTTTTCAGATTTTTTGTTAAGAAGAAAGATTGCTTACCCTCTTTTTTCTTAAGAGAAAGAAATGAATCCATATTATGCGTGGTTATGACTCAACTCAACTTGAATTCACACAGTATAGGAATGCCCTATATCCATGTATCATATAAATATTTCCCCCAATTTTAGCCCCACCTTAACCCCATGGTCCGTTCTTCAAATTAAAATTTCCCATATATAAACTTTGAATCCGTACTATGGTCCCAGGGCATCGATTTGAAGAAACTTGAATCTGCACTACACAGGGATACTTGTACATTGATATTACTGATCCTGGTACTGGTACTCTTTAGAATAAGATTTTTGTATAAAGTAATCCATATGTAAAACAAATTGTGAATTATCTCCCCCTTGCAAGAGGGTATACATCCTGAAATGCAAAACTTGAAAGCTTTTTCCCCAAAGGATGCGTTTTGCCCAGTTTGGATTACACTGGCCGAGTGGTTCTGGTGAGGAAGATAAAAATGTGAATAGTTTATGGATAGACAGACAGATGACAGGTGATCAGAATAGCTCATTCATCTTTCAGCTCTATGGCGCGCTAAATTAACATCAACTCGAATCACTTAAGATATCTTCAATCATTGAAAGATATGCGCGCAATAATTGAATTGATACGCGCATCAAATCAATTATTAATCTCATGAAAGGTGAAGATAACGAACAGTGATCAATCTCATAACTCCTATAAGCAATACAAAATAAATAGTTGGGCAAACACGGACCCCTGGACACACCAGAGGTGGGATCAGGTGCCTAGGAGGAGTAATCATCCCCTGTCGACCGGTCACACCCGCCGTGAGCCCTATAGATCAATTGAATTGATGTGAACTATAATTGACTTGATGCACTCATTGATTCAATAATGAAAGCAGTAAATGACTTGATACACGAATCAATTTAATTATTGCTCTCATTAATTCATTTGATGAGCACATCAATGTGGTGGAATTATTACTAGCAAATTTCAATTTCGAGCTCGTTATAAACGATTCCATGATCTCTTTAATTCAAATGAAGATATCTTTAATCATTTTCGACGATTTTGTATAAGGGATATTCATGTGTGCGCCAATTCTTTTAAAGCAACAATTTAATTAAAAAGACCATTAATTCAACCGTGGTAATGCTGTATTGAAGATATCTCTAATGAGATAGTTGCTTGCTCTCTCTCTCTCTCTCTCTCTCTCTCTCTCTCTCTCTCTCTAAGAATTAATGCTGTATCAATGAAATCGATGATACCATTAATTCAGTTGAAGAGAGCAATACTTACATTATTACACACATTATTTGAATTGATGCGTGCTACAATTCAATTGAAGAGAGCAATAACTCAAATACTGCGCACGTTAATTGAATTGATGCGAGTAATTCAGTTATAGCGCTCATCAATTCAGCAAATTAATACTATATCAACAATATAATGAATGCGCACAATAATTCAGAATTGAATATATAATTAATTATTTGAAGAGATCTTTAATTGAATTGTTGCGCACATAAAATGAATTGATATCTTCAAAATAATTAAAGATATCTTTAATTATTGGAGTTTATGTTTATTTGGCGCTCCATGCAGCTCAGATCAGATAAGATCAAAATATGAGAAGTAGCATCAGCTGTGTCTAGACTTAATTCTGATTTCAATGTGGTTACTTTACATGTTTCAGGCATTAGTATTATAATTCCTTAAGTCTGTTTCAGAAGTTTTGATGGAGCCCATCTCACTTTTTTCTTTCCCCAACTCATCATACTGGTAGGGTGGATCCTGAAATCTGTAGGCGTATCTTGCCAACAGCGACAACAGGAACGTTTCCAGCACTAGCAGGGCGTAATGATAGCCTGAAACAACATGTGTCATTTGTCATACAATGAGTCTAAAATAACAACACATGTATCTGTAAAATAATAAGCCTGAAACAACACGTGTTATCTGTCAAATAATGAGCTTGAAACAACACGTGTCATCTGTCAAATAATGAAACTAAAACAACACGTGTCATCTGTCAAACAATGATTCTGAAACAACACGAGTCATCTGTCAAATAATGAAACTGAAACAACACGAGTCATCTGTCACATAATGAGCCTAAACAACACGTGTCTCTGTCATATAATGAGCCTAAAACAACACGTGTCATCTGTCATATAATGAGCCTAAAACAACACGTGTCTCTGTCATATAATGAGCCTAAAACAACACGTGTCATCTGTCATATAATGAGCCTAAAACAACACGTGTCATCTTTCATATAATGAGCCTAAAACAACATGTGTCATCTTTCATATAATGAGCCTAAAACAACACGTGTCATCTGTCATATAATAAGCCTAAACAACACGTGTCATCTGTCATATAATGAGTCTAAAACAACACGTCATCTGTCATAATGAGCCTCAAACAACACGTGTCATCTTTCATATAATGAGTCTAAAACAACACGTCATCTGTTATATAATGAGCCTTAAACAACACGTGTCTCTGTCATATAATGAGTCTAAAACAACACGTACGTCATCTGTCATATAATGAGCCTAAAACAACACGTGTCTCTGTCATATAATGAGCCTAAAATAACACCAGTCATCTGTCATATAATGAGCCTAAAATAACACCAGTCATCTGTCATATAATGAGCCAAAAACAATACGTATCATCTGTCAAATAATGAAACTAAAGCAACACGTGTTATCTGTCATATAATGATAGCCTGAAACAACACGTGTCTCTGGCAAATAATGAGCCTGAAAGACGTGTCTCTGTCATATAATGAGCCTAAAACAACACGTGCCATCTGTGAAATAATGAAACTAAAACAACACGTGTCTCTGTCAAATAACGAAACTAAGACAACACGTGTCATCTGTCATATAATGAGTCTAAAACAGCACGTGTCTCTGTCATATAATGATAGCCTGAAACAACACGTGTCTCTGTCATATAATGAGCCTGAAACAACACGAGTCATCTGTGAAATAATGAAACTAAAACAACACGTGTCATCTGTCAAATAACGAAATTAAGACAACACGTGTCTCTGTCATATAATGAGCCTAAAACAACACGTGTCTCTGTCATATAATGAGCCTAAAACAACACGTGTCATCTGTCATATAATGAGCCTAAAACAACACGTGTCTCTGTCATATAATGAGCCTAAACAACACGTGTCTGTCATATAATGAGCCTGAAACAACACGTGTCATCTGTCATATAATGAGCCTCAAACAACACGTGTCTGTCATATAATGAGCCTAAAACAACACGTGTCTCTGTCATATAACGAAATTAAGACAACACGTGTCTCTGTCATATAATGAGCCTAAAACAACACGTGTCTCTGTCATATAATGAGCCTAAAACAACACGTGTCTGTCATATAATGAGCCTAAACAACACGTGTCTCTATCAAATAATGAGCCAAAATAACAAGTGTCATCTGTTAAATAAAAACTATTGTTAGAAAGCCTGAAACAAACACTCGCTTCATTTGTGATACACTGCCTGTTGCTTGTTAGCTTGTGATAACATTGATCGTCATCTATGATATAATGACTATTGTTAGTTACCCTAGAAAAACACATGTTAACTGTTATATAATTACTAGTTGCTTATTATTATCTGTAAAATGAAAATTACTTTCATAATTTTTATCTTAATCAAGAAATATATGCAGTGAAAATTGAGACTGACATCGGGGTACTTGAAAGTTTTACAGCTATTTGACCAATAAGTAGGCGATACGTACGATAAGCTTGAACCAATGGACCACGTGTGTCCACACAGGCAATGACGTCACGAGAAGCTAGGAGAGTAAGTAATGCCTTTTGGGCATCGGAGAACACCATGGTGAGCTGGACGGAGAGAAATTTGGCTCTTATCCGGCTTTCCGGTAGCCTCTTTTCCGTTGCTGTTGTCATGGCAATCGCCCCCCACATTGCTAATAGTAAACTAGCAATGTTGATAAACTGAAAGAAGGTTCCAGGGTTGGAGGTGCTCATCTACGAAGTAAAAATAAAAATCATTCCTCGGTAGAGAGAGAGAGAGAGAGAGAGAGAGAGAGAGAGAGAGAGAGAGAGAGAGAGTCTTACCGTGTCTGTCAGTTCGTATTTGTTGTCAACCCACAGGAGAACAAGAATCAACATTGTGAAGGGCCGTATAGCCGCCAGTTGTATACAAAGTACTTTTATTATCCTTAAGGTTTTCCTGCAAATTAACAAAGGTCCGTGATATAGGACACAACGTTAAAAGGGCATGGACACGATTCGAACTGAAAATTTTCAAATTTTATTTTCCATATTTCAAATTTCTACAATGCTTCACTAAGATAATTCTGTCAACAACAATTTGAAAGTCTATGGAGCGCCAAATTAACATAAACTCAAATAATTGAAGATATCTTCAATTACTTGAAGATATCATCAATTCAATTATTGCTCTCTTTAACTGAATTAATGCGCGCATTAAATAAATTTTTGCTCTCATCAAATGAATTAATGCGCGCATTAAATCAATTGATGAGAGCAATAATTGAATTGATGCGCGCATTAATTCATTTGATTCAATTATTGCTCTCTTCAATTGAATTGATGAGAGCATCAATTGAATTAATGAGAGCAATAATAGATTTGATGCGCGCATTAATTCAATTATTACTCTCTTCAATTGATGAGAGTATCAATTTCGTAGAAATATTGCTCGCAATAATTAATTTAGAACTCGGTATAAATAATTTGATGATCTCTTTAATTCAATTGAAGATATCTTTAATTATTTACAATGCTTTTGTACAAGGAATTAATGCGCGCATCAATTCTTTTAAAGAGGGCAACAATTCAATTAAAGAGATCATTAATTCAATTGTGGGTATGTTGAATTGAAGATATCTTTAATTATATAGTTGCTCTCTCTAAAAGAATTATTGCTCTCTTGAAATGAATTAAAGATTTCATTAATTCAATTGAAGAGAGCAATAATTGAATTAATGCGCGCATTAAATCAATTATTGTTCTCATCAAATGAATTAATGCGCGCATCAATTCAATTATTGCTCTCATCAATTGATTTAATGAGCGCATTATATCAATTATTGTTCTCTTCAATTGAATTGTAGCGCTCATCAATTCAATTGTTGATATCATTAATTCATTTGAAGAGATCATTAATTCAATGAAAGCGCGCATCAATTCAGCTGAAGAATTTATGATATCATCAATTCAATTAATGCGCGCAATAATTCAGAATACGCAAGATCGCGGCTACTTTTTCCGTCTTGGTTTTAATTTTTACTTTCCCCTTTCAAAGTCTCCCGAGACCCAGAGTATGCGAGAATTTGGGCATGTTCGTAAAATAATACCAGTTCTGCAACTTTTGTCGTGATCGATTCACCCGATTTTAACAATGGTGCACTATCATTGCATTACATTAGACTGTAGTAATGATTCAAGAAAGAAACATAATCAAGAAATGATAGATTTTAATGGAAATGTGGTGGATTTTTTCCCCACTGCTGTCAGCCAGGAAATTCCCAAAGCCGAGAAGAGCTTGTGTCAAAATATATAGCTTCGAGAGCTAAATTCAGGAGTTCATTTTTCCTGTATCCAGACGTTTTCACATACCTTTCATTTAAAAATGCTTTTAATTGCGGAAAGCACATGGATGTTAAATCGTCTTCCGATACCATGTTTTGAATAAACAAAAAATGCCCAAGATCGACACGCTTTTCCGGACTTCTTTACAAGAGAGTTCCACTAACTCGGTATTTACGATCTTGCGTATTGAAGATATCATTAATTATTTGAAGAGATCTTTAATTAATTTGTTGCGTGCGTCAAATGAATTGATGATATCTTCAAATAATTGAAGATATCTTCAATACGCAAGATCGCGACTACTTTTTCCGTCTTGGTTTTAAATTTTACTTTCCCCTTTCAAAGTCTCGCGAGACCCAGAGTATGCGAGAATTTGGGCATGTTGGTAAATAGTACCAGTTCTGCAACTTTTATCGTGATCGATTCACCCGATTTTAACAATGGTGTACTATCATTGCATTGCAGTAGACTGTAGTAATGATTCAAGAAAGAAACATAATACGCAGAAATATCCACAACTGATAGATTTTAATGGATATGTGGTGGATTTTTTTTCCCACTGCTGTCAGCCAGGAAATTCCCAAAGCTGAGAAGAGCTTGCGTCAAAATATATAGCTTCGCGAGCTAAATTCAGAAGTTCATTTTCCCTGTATCCAGACGTTTTTACACACCTTTCATATAAAAATGCTTTTAATTGTGGAAAGCACATGGAGGTTAAATCGTCTTCCGAAGCCATTGTTTTGAATAAACAAAAAAATGCTCAAGATCGACACGCTTTTCCGGACTTCTTTACAAGAGAGTTCCCCTAACTCGGTATTTACGATCTTGCGTATTATTTGAGTTTATGTTAATTTGGCGCTACATAATAGTCAGTTATTGATTAACCAGTGAGATACAGAGCTCACAATTCGTTGATATGTAAACAAGACTCGTGCCATGCTTTTTGTTTACATATAAATTGCTTAATAGAAAATACCATGTCTAAAACAAAATGAGATGTGACAAACAATTGTGCTCAAAATTAACTTGTAAATGAAAAATCTGCTATAAACTAAACTTTCACTAGTATACTTAACCTATGCAAACAAAAACATGACATAAGCCTTGTTTACATAACAAAGATTTGTGAGCTCTGTATCTCCTCCAGCAACTCAAACATAAACATAGACGGTGATTATCTTCAGTATATAATATAACACGGTCTAATGTATTTGCGTATATATATACTAAGAACATAGATAGCTATTCATGTATTTTCAAAATTAAAGATTAAAAAAATCTTATTTGAATAAAAGACTTTTGATAATGAACTTTCCCGTTATTGTAATTACGCCCACTACTATTACACGTGTGTATTTTGACAACAAATATGATTACAGTAAGAGTTACTATTACAATATACGGTATACATTATGTCAATTATTACAATATTCGGTATACGCTATATATCATGGTAATTATTACAATATACGGTATCTGTTATGGTAATTATTACAATACACGGTATATATTATGGTAATTATTACAATATACGGTATATATTATGGTAAGTATTACAGAATACGGTATATATTATTGTAATTATTACAATATACGGTATCTGTTATGGTAATTATTACAATATACGGTATATATTATGGTCATTATTACAATATACGGGATATATTATTGTAATTATTACAGTATACAGTATATATTATGGTAATCATTAGAATTAAGTTAGTATTACAATATACGGGATATATTATTGTAATTATTACAGTATACAGTATATATTATGGTAATCATTAGAATTAAGTTAGTATTACAATATACGGGATATATTATGGTAATTATTACAGTATACAGTATATATTATGGTAATCATTAGAATTAAGTTAGTATTACAATATACGGGATATATTATTGTAATTATTACAGTATACAGTATATATTATGGTAATCATTAGAATTAAGTTAGTATTACAATATACGGGATATATTATTGTAATTATTACAATATACGGTATCTGCTATGGTAATTATTACAATATACGGGATATATTATTGTAATTATTACAATATACGATATATATTATTGTAATTATTACAATATACGGTATCTGCTATGGTAATTATTACAATATACGGGATATATTATTGTAATTATTACAATATACGGTATATATTATGGTAATTATTACAATATACGGGATATATTATTGTAATTATTACAATATACGGTATATATTATGGTAATTATTACAATATACGGTATCTGTTATGGTAATTATTACAATATACGGTATATATTATGGTAATTATTACAATATACGGTATCTGTTATGGTAAGTATTACAATATAAGGTATATATTATGGTAATTATTACAATATAATTCCAATGTTATTTATTACAATTGTTTTGATTGGACAAAAATAAAGCTGAACAAGAGTTTATACATCAATAAATCCGAAAACGCGATGTATTCATACACGCCTGAAAACAAATAACATAGTGCGGGGAAACTATTCAAATATTTGCAATTGTTAATAAAGTGAGCGAATTGGAATTATAAGAATCAAACATTCTTTTCGAAGAATTTATCGATGTGTAAACTCCGGACACTTTACTCACAAACTTAACATAATTTTTAAGTGCTTCGCACTTTTATTCAGTTTGTGAGTAAAATGTCCGGAGTTTACACATCGATAAATTCTTCAAAAAGAATGTTTAATCCTATAATACGGTATATATTATGGTAACTATTACAATATATGGTATATATTATGGTCATTATTACAGTAAATGGTAATTCTCAAAGAATATTCATAAGACGCGCCAGAAAATCGAAAACGAGGCTATAGGGTTACGCAGTAAACAATGGCGACTGAATGGACTGGGAAACACTGTTGTGTTGCGCAGTGTAACGGCAACGGTAAACTCCATCCAGAGCTGACATTTCACAAATTTCCTTCACAAGAAAAAACGAAGAAGGCGTGGATATATGCTATAAGAAGGGACCCGGACCCATTGTTTAAGGTTTGGCGTAATATTTGCAAGTTTACGATATAGGCGTAGATCTATACCATACCATGCATTCAACCGGTATTTTTATAATAGCCTAATACACTGTACCTGGATGTGCCCATAGTTGCACGAAAGTTTCATAGAGGACATAGATCCATGTCAATTAAGTGTTACAATTCAGTTTACAATGAAATTACATAATATTATCTCATGATGTTGCTGATAATCTGATGTGGGGGGAATCACACCTAAGCCTGAGACCTTGCACTTCACTCAGTCACTGAGATCAACTTGCTCAATAACTGATTATTCATGGTCATGGTCGCTCCTGTAAATGTTGAGGTTCCAAATCTCGGAGATCTATATGACAATCCACATACTTCACTTGATACATATCATAAACATACAGAATTGTTTTACAGGTCCAGGACAATCTCAATAGTTTTAGTTATAGGCCTATAACTTTATTAAGCTTAATGGAAATAGCTTAATTAAGCTAGTTTACATTAAATTTGTAATTGCAAATGCATATAATTAAAAAAAATTGTGATTTGATATAAACATTAACTTTACAAAGCTATGTATTTTTCTAATTACTTTTATGAATATTATTGATAACAAAGAATATCCTAGATATGTCTACGACATGTACATATATGATGTACATTAAAGTGGTATTCGACATGATTTGAAATTCAAACTGGACTTCTGAATGACTGATGTATTTTTGAGGTACAGATATTTCAATTGTATATCTCTCTAGCAGATGGTGTGTACACAGTTGTGTACTTGCATTTCATATAGGCAGCTACGTGCCTAATAAAAATCGCATTTGGCAATCAAAGAAAAATCTTTTTAGTACTAGGTCAAATAGCATAAGTGACATGACTGATGAGGAACCCAGCATGACTTATCATTGCAGATAACTGAGCATACAGTAGTGTGTTCACGACATTTCAAGAAAACAGATTTTAAATGGACACCGTTATGAAAAACATTGAAACCAGGCAGTGTTCCATCCATTTTCAACTGGACAGATGAAACAACTCCAAGTCGGGATATATTCAAGCATCCTTTACCAGAGAAAAGAGCAAGGAGGGAACTAACAAATGATGTTGAAAATGAGGACAATATGGAGGTTGACACAGATGCTTTGCACAGGACTACAAATGAGGATGGGTAATTTCTATAAAATGTCAATCTATACATTAAGCCTTTTGTTGCCTACCAAATTAGTCATGAAATTGACAGTAAAATATTTATATGGAGTATAAGCACAGACATATACAATTTTATATAATTTATTTTCTTTGTTTTTGTTACAAGAAACAATTATTTTTTTCACTGGCCTAAAGTTCTGATGAGGTGTATTATTCAATACTTTTATTTTTGATATGTAAAGTTTAATGTGAGAAATGTTTGATAAAATATAGTACTTACCGACTTACTTATATACAATTGCAAGTATATGACAGGTCATATAAATACTACTGATAAATCAAATAACACAATATTTTAGCTTTTTATTTTACAGATTTAGGCCAAAAAAAAAAGATAGTTTGTTTCCCCTCGCCCAACCGACCCAGTGAAATTCCCGCCGACCCAAAAGTTTTTATTCATATTTTTCAGCGACATTTTTTTTTATTTCCGGAAAAATTCAGAGCCGTTTCCGGTACGAAACATTATTTTACTGTGACTGGAAGTTTCTATTTTTTTCCGGGAATCGATCTAAACACAGAGTTGTTTTGCCAGTCTGCCAAAACTGTGTACCAAAAGGGATACCAAAGAGAATGCCAAAAAAAATGACAGTTTTGAATTTTCAGAAACAATACATGAGTCTGACACTGTCTAGTCAATTCACATTCTAGTCATAAAATCAAATAAAAGTTTAATCGTTTATTTTTTTTTTTACTGAATTATTGTAAATTTCCAAGACAATATACAAGACTAAATACTATCAGGTCTCTTTCTCTGTTTGGTAAATCAGCATTGAAAATAATTGTTTTTGAATATATGAACAGAAAGCAATACAAACAATAAGAGATGTGATATGATTGTCAAAGAGACAACCATCAACAAAATGACAAATATTAACAAACAATTACACTTCTACAGGTCATCCTATTAAAGGTATTCACTGATTGGTTTAAAGCATACTACCTTGTAGTATGTCTTAGTATATTACCATGGAAATTTAGTAGAAAAAGTATTGTTGTAGAAAAAAAAACTTTTTACCTACCCATATGTGAAATTTAGGGTCGGGAGAGGGGAAACAAACATATTTTTAAATGTGGCCCTATTACTTATTCAGAATGTTTTTTCATTATGAATCATTCTCAAGATGGTTATGCAATTGGCATACTTTATGAAACTGAGCATTAGTTTGTCATTGTAAATAGCTATTTTGGATGATTTAACTCACAACATGATCATTTACTGCTGGACAGTTGAGTGCTGGATCATCTAGGTCATGACATGTGAGTATATCTATCAATCTATATGTATTATTTATATATATGTATTTAAAGTGTTGAATCAGTCTTTTATGAATAGTAAAACAGAGGAATTACAGAAGAAGAGTGAGCACATTAAGGAGTTAGAAGAACTATTAAAGAAAAGGGAAGATGAAATAAGAGGTTTAAAAGACAAAATTGAAATAGAAAGATTTGGGGTGCAAAGATTTTCTGCTGACAATGCCATGGTTCTTTTTTACACTGGCTTTGTTTCTTTGTCAATGTTTACAGCAGTTTTTATACGCCCGTCTTAAGACGGGCCATATTATGTTATGGCCTTCATGTCTATCCGTCCGTCTGTTAGCTTTTTCGTGTCCAGCTCATAACTTAAATACTATAAGGCCTAGAATAATCAAACTTTGTCAGTTGATACATCTTGGGTAGAAGGTGTGTCGCACATTAAAACCAGGTCGCTGTGACTTTTAATTAAGAAGATATGGCCAAATATGGTAAAACCCTGTCCGGCTCATAACTTGAAAACTATTTGATCTAGAATCATGAAACTTGGTCATCTTATGCATCTTAGGTAGAAGGTGTGTCGCACTGTACTTTAAGGTCACTGTGACATTTAGTTGAAGTGATTTTTTGAAAAAAGTATGTTATAATTGGTACAATCCCTACTCATATAAGAGTTTTGTAGAAAACCTCATTCAAAAATGTTACATCAAGAAAACACATATTTTTTTTATGATATACTGTACAGCTTTTTTTTAGCCTATGTAATGTTTCCTTTGTTTCTAACAATAACATGAGAAATTCCACTTGTCCCATGGGAGTAGCATGCAAAGGGCATTTTGACAAGACTAATTAATGAGTTTTGTGTAGAGCATCTCTGATCAACATGATCAAGCAGGTGTTATCTTTATCTCTAGGGAATTGGGCAGAGAGATCTTAGCCTCTTAATTGCAGATATACCAGAAATTATTTGTGAAAGTGAATTTGTTTGTTGTGGTTAGTCTTTATTTTCAAAATTAATTTGACATTGTACTATATAATTTTTAATTTTTTTTCTCAGCAACCTATATGCAGAGTATCATTTCTCACTAAGACAACAAATGGTTGCAATATGTATAAAGGCCTATTTTAATGATTAGTATTTTGATGTTTTGTTATGGCTGTGGCATTGTTCAGAAAAAAGATATACAATGAACAAAGCTGCAGATTGGGCATTTGTGTAAATCTGAACAGATGAAATAGTATTGCAATAACCATATTAAAAAATGTTAATTCAAGAAACTACACATTCTTCATTATATACACTGTACTATACAGCAGTATATAACAAACAAATTATTTCTTTTGTGTCAGTAACAAGAGAAATTTCCCTTGTCCCATGGGTGTAATTATCAAGCAATTCAGGAGGCATTTTGCTAACAGAAAAATTGTATTCTGTCAAATTACAGATTAATTAATGAGTTTAGAAGATTTCTGTTACAGCAATCTGATCAAGGAGGTGCTATCTATATCTCTTGCAATCGGGAATTGGGCAGAGGAATCTGGCCTTCTAATTGATCTGTCAAATTTTAGAACAGTTCTAATTGGTAGCCATTACTTTGAAAGTTAATTTGGTATAAAGTTTAAGAATTAATATGATATTGTAAAATATATTTTTATTTTATATCTCAACAACAAGGTGCAGATTGTCATGTCTCACTAAGATGACAGTTTTACAGTCTAAGAATAAACATAATGACTAATGTTTGATGTTTTATTACGCTGTGCATTGTTCTTCATTCCTTAAAATACAATGAGCAAAGCTGCAGATGTGCATTTCTCAAGTCTAACACAACCAGTTGAGAAATATATGATGTATTATTTTTTTCTAATTAATAACTACACCATAGGAGATGCACCAGTGTTTGAAATAACCGTTTTTAATCTATATTTATTTATATTGACATCACCATGCATATTTTACTTTTATACTTGAAGATTTGACAAAGGCAGATACTGATATATGTATTTTTTGATATGTTGAATAAATCAACCTTTTTGAGTACTCCCATTTATTGTAAGTTGTTTGCTTGGATAAAGGGCTATCTTGCACTTTAATCATTTCATTGAAAACATTTGGGAAAATGTTTTTATATCCTTTTAAAAATCATTAAGCTTACATTATCAATATTTGAAGCAATGTCACATGAGGCCATAAAGTGGGTAAGATTCTTAAAGGAAGGTTGACATTTGGTTCCATGCATACCTATCTCTTCATGGTGATATGTTCATGTTAACAATATGTGACGGGCGTATCATGTGCCGTGGCGGTGCACTTTATTGATTATGTCAAACCAGCAGCTAATTCTTTGCATAGTTATTACTACCAAGCTAGTGAGAAGGTAAATGAGCAAAGCATTGTGGGAAGGCACAGAAACATGTTACTCATTGATGAATGTTTTATGTTCTTGTGTAGACTGAAGTGTGGGCTTATGGAACAAGATCTTGCCATTTGATTTAATTGTCATGTTTCAACTGTTAGTAGGAAGATCATAACCTGGGCAAATTTCTTATACTTTGCATTAGAATGCATCAACATATGGCCAAGTAGACAACAGATTGATAGATGAAAAAATGCCAAAGTCATTTAAATCGCTCTACCCACATACCCGCGTCATCATTGATTGTACTGAGATCAAAACAGAAAGACCATCGTCTCTTGCACTTGGTTCTACATGTTATTCCTCTTATGAAAGTGCATACACATGGAAAGGTCTAGTGGGCGTAGCCCCTCATGGTGCTCTAAGTTTTGTTTCTAATTTGTTTACAGGCTCTATGTCAGATGTTCAGATAACAAAACTCAGTGGTTTGATAGATCTTTTGGAAAGTGGAGATTCTATCATGGCTGATAAAGGCTTTGTTCTTAACAAAGTTTTAGAGGGTACTGGAATCTCAATCAACACCCCACCCTTTCTTATGAGTCAAGGCCAGTTCACAAAGCAAGAAGTTGAACAAACACAAATCATTGCAAAATTGAGGATACATGTGGAAAGACACATCCGCCGGGTCAAGGAGTACCATCTCTTTGATAGCGTTATACCCTTAGTACACACATAAAAAATATTTTATTCAAAATTATTGAGATTGGGTAGCAGGCACAGCCTATTTTAACCCTCTCCCTAATAAAAAATGAAGTACTGAAAATACTTAATATAAATACATTTATCAGAATCAGCTAGAGCCATTCTAATGATGCAACAGGATAGTGTTTGGAGGGGTGTGGGGAGGAATAATTATATTGCAGGATCTTGCTCTATGTAAATACAGGCACATAGAGTCACCTTTTTGACAATTCAAATATTATTTGTTATTTTGTAATCCAAATGAAAAATATATTGGGTAACCTCCCCTCCGAAGTTTATATGTGAGAGTTGTTGTTGTCCGTTCCTTTTTATTTCCGTGCAGAATTCCGGGTAACATCCACACTAGTGGGACCCCTTCCAGGTATCTGGCTAGCTGCACGCATGGCAGATCTCACCTTGAGAGTACTTACACTTTATATACAGATACAGATAGTTTATTGCCAATAATGGGCCCCTGGGGACATAAACATTGCAAATAAGTACGATATCTTTGATCAACAACTAAAGGTACCCAGGGACTATGCATAAGGAATATGTGTACTGTCATATAGTCATAAATATCATTGTATCTATATAATCTATTTGCATACACCTTTCAATCATGACAACTATTTGTAAATCATAAAAAAGGTAAACAGATTTGATCCACCTCATACCAAAAGTTGGGATTCAAGAATATCCATACATTTGTAAAAAAGAGATTGAAAACCATAATGTAAATGTAATACACACACACATATATATCTATCTATATATATATATATATATATATATATATACCTGTACATAATATGTAGACTCTCGTACATTTTTAATATAAATATACATGTGTAATATTGGCATATAAACTTTTTTTTAATTTGCTTGCCGAGCCTTTTTGTGAAGCCAACAACCCAATCCACAATAAATCATTATTCTACTTATGCTTTGTATACAGTACCCTGATTTTAAAAAAACCCAATATTTTAATCACTAATACGTGAATGAGATTGGGCAACAGGCATAGCCTATTTCAGCCCTCCCCCGGCACATGTACATATGTAGATCTAATATATGAATAAGAAAATAACCATGAAAGAGGAAAACGGTAGTAGAACTAGAAACGTGTAGTTGCAGCGATGCTTCAAATATTTTTATATTAATTCTTTTTTTTTTCATGATTAGGACTATTTGTACCATATAATAACAACAGTTCAAGTGTAGGTTGTTGATTATAGCAATTTGTAATATTCGGTATGGCTTGTACATGTAACAATGCATTTCTGCAATGTGTATACTTTGGATAAACAAAAAAAGTAATGGTAGGCATTTTCAACAGCATTAATACAATTTGCACACATTGGAGTATCTGATAAACTGTGATGCTATATAGATCTACTTTCAAGTTAGTTGCATTGTTTCTTAGTTGACAATGTACATTATGTATTATATATATTGACAGTTTCCAAAATTGAAAAGTTCATTATTTTGATTTTTTTTTGCACAAATAGGAACGCAAAAGATTTTTGAAAGATTCCCCAGAGGCATTTCAACGTAATCTGGTAAGCTGCTCCATTTTTTGCGCATTTGCATCATCACATATGCAATATTTGGTAATAAATTAGGGTGTAGGAGAAATTTGGCAAAGCAGAAATTTATACATGACTTGTTCTTGAAGATATAAACTCTTAAATGCAAAATAATTGTCGCTACGAAGCGTGCGTTACCAAACACTTTAGTGAAAGTAAGAGATCGATCGATCGATCTACCAACCTTTTATATCAGAAATGTATTTCTCACTGAAGTACTTGTAGCCTTTATTTATTTATTTCTGTCCCAGGCTTGAAGATGTCGATTTGATGGAATCTTCTACAAATCCTAATGTTATACCGTTGAGAATAAGCTGCAAATCTTGGGTTGAGTTGTTAGATGCTTTCATATTTCCGCCATATTGTATATGTTGACAACACCCGATAGCCTCGTTTTCGGTTAGTTATGAATACTAATGAGGAACTCATTAAGAACGAAGTATTAAATTATTACAATACACATTATATATAATGGTCATTATTACAATATACGATATATATTATAGTCATTATTACAATATACAGTATATATTATGGTCATTATTACAATATACGGTATATATTATGATAATTATTACAATATACGGTATATATTATGGTAATCATTAAAAGTTAGTATTACAATATACGGGATATATTATTGTAATTATTACAATACTCGGTATATATTATGGTAATTATTACAATATACAGTATATATTATTGTAATTATTACAGTATACGGTATATATTATGATAATTATTACAGTATACGGTATATATTATGATAATTATTACAATATACAGTATATATTATGGTAATTATTACAATATACAGTATATATTATTGTAATTATTACAGTATACGGTATATATTATGGTAAGTATTACAATATACGGTATCTGTTATGGTAATTATTACAATATACAGGATATATTATGGTAATCATTACAAGTAACGTGTATATCGTGGTACTTAAAGCATTACATTCACTACAATAATAAATGTTATCACAGTAGTGATTTATCCTGTAACCACGATATAGTAGTCATAACCACATATCCCCATTCTATTTGTTGCTGTCTTTTCTACAGACGTACAAACAGACAAACGGTTATACATGTAGTACACACAAGATACAAACAAACGGTTATAGCACACACAACAGACAAACGGTTATAGCACACACAACATACAAACAGACAAACGGTTATAGCACACACAAGATACAAACAGACAAACGGTTATAGCACACACAAGATACAAACAAACAAACGGTTATAGCACACACAAGATACAAACAGACAAACGGTTATAGCACACACAAGATACAAACAGACAAACGATTATAGCACACACAAGATACAAACAGACAAACGGTTATAGCACAGACAAGATACAAACACACAAACGAAAAAATTATAGCACACACAAGATACAAACCTGGTGATTGGCGAGCCATGTATACAGATACAACAGCAACAGCACGGTGGAGACCGGAAGCTGAAGGGAGAATCTGACATTTCAACCAATAGCTTGTCTTCGTTGTCAAAATATCCAATCAGAATCATTAGGTAGACTAGAATGCTGATGCCGCGTAACCTAAATTGACCAATCAAAACTCACTTTATGCATTGTTCATGTAGACAGTAATCATAGACATAGAATCAAAAGAAAACTATCAGCACTCACGTAGAGGTGATGAATTCCATTAAGATTGTTGAACGAGGAACAAGAAGTCCAATCACACAACAGAGAGACAGGACCTGTAATTATCCGTGTTTTGGTTAACATAACATACAACACAGAGACGGGACCTGTAATTATCCGTGTATAGGTTAACATAACATACAACACAGAGACGGGACCTGTAATTATCCGTGTATAGGTTAACATAACATACAACACAGAGACGGGACCTGTAATTATCCATGTATAGGTTAACATAACATACAACACAGAGACGGGACCTGTAATTATCCGTGTATAGGTTAACATAACATACAACACAGAGACGGGACCTGTAATTATCCGTGTATAGGTTAACATAACACACAACACAGAGACGGGACCTGTAATTATCTGTGTATAGGTTAACATAACATACAACACAGAGACAGGACCTGTAATTATCTGTGTATAGGTTAACATAACACACAACACAGAGACAGGACCTGTAATTATCCGTGTATAGGTTAACATAACATACAACACAGAGACAGGACCTGTAATTATCTGTGTATAGGTTAACATAACACACAACACAGAGACGGGACCTGTAATTATCTGTGTATAGGTTAACATAACATACAACACAGAGATGGGACCTGTAATTATCTGTGTATAGGTTAACATAACACAGAGACAGGACCTGTAATTATCCGTGTATAGGTTAACATAACATACAACACAGAGACGGGACCTGTAATTATCTGTGTATAGGATAACATAACACAGAGACAGGACCTGTAATTATCTGTGTATAGGTTAACATAACATACAACACAGAGACGGGACCTGTAATTATCTGTGTATAGGTTAACATAACATACAACACAGAGACGGGACCTGTAATTATCTGTGTATAGGTTAACATAACATACAACACAGAGACGGGACCTGTAATTATCTGTGTATAGGTTAACATAACATACAACACAGAGACGGGACCTGTAATCATCTGTGTATAGGTTAACATAACATACAACACAGAGACGGGACCTGTAATCATCTGTGTATAGGTTAACATAACATACAACACAGAGACGGGACCTGTAATTATCTGTGTATAGGTTAACATAACACAGAGACAGGACCTGTAATTATCTGTGTATAGGTTAACATAACACACAGTACAGAGACAGGACCTGTAATTTTCTGTGTATAGGTTAACATAACACAGAGACAGGACCTGTAATTATCCGTGTATAGGTTAACATAACATACAACACAGAGACGGGACCTGTAATTATCTGTGTATAGGTTAACATAACACAGAGACAGGACCTGTAATTATCTGTGTATAGGTTAACATAACACACAGTACAGAGACAGGACCTGTAATTATCTGTGTATAGGTTAACATAACACAGAGACAGGACCTGTAATTATCGGTGTATAGGTTAACATAACACAACACAGAGACGGGACCTGTAATTATCTGTGTATAGGTTAACATAATACACAACACAGAGAGAGTACCTGTAATTATCTGTGTATAGGTTAACATAACACATAACACAGAGACAGGACCTGTAATTATCTGTGTATAGGTTAACATAACACACAACACAGAGACAGGACCTGTAATTATCCGTGTATAGGTTAACATAACACACAACACAGAGACAGGACCTGTAATTATCTGTGTATAGGTTAACATAACACAGAGACAGGACCTGTAATTATCTGTGTATAGGTTAACATAACATACAACACAGAGACAGGACCTGTAATTATCTGTGTATAGGTTAACATAACATACAACACAGAGACGGGACCTGTAATTATCTGTGTATAGGTTAACATAACATACAACACAGAGACGGGACCTGTAATTATCCCTGTATAGGTTAACATAACACACAACACAGAGACAGGACCTGTAATTATCTGTGTATAGGTTAACATAACACACAACACAGAGACAGGACCTGTAATTATCCGTGTATAGGTTAACATAACATACAACACAGAGACAGGACCTGTAATTATCTGTGTATAGGTTAACATAACACACAACACAGAGACAGGACCTGTAATTATCCGTGTATAGGTTCACATAACACAGAGACAGGACCTGTAATTATCCGTGTATAGGTTAACATAACACAGAGACAGGACCTGTAATTATCTGTGTATAGGTTAACATAACACACAGCACACAGACGGGACCTGTAATTATCCATGTATAGGTTAACATAACACACAACATGGAGATGGGACCTGTAATTATCTGTGTATAGGTTAACATAACACACAACACAGAGACAGGACCCTGTAATTATCTGTGTACAGGTTAACATAACACACAACACAGAGACAGGACCTGTAATTATCTGTGTATAGGTTAACATAACACACAACACAGACACAGGACCTGTAATTATCCGTGTATAGGTTAACATAACACACAACACAGAGACAGGACCTGTAATTATCTGTGTATAGGTTAACATAACACACAACACAGAGACAGGACCTGTAATTATCTGTGTATAGGTTAACATAACATACAACACAGAGACAGGACCTGTAATTATCTGTGTATAGGTTAACATAACATACAACACAGAGACGGGACCTGTAATTATCTGTGTATAGGTTAACATAACATACAACACAGAGACGGGACCTGTAATTATCCCTGTATAGGTTAACATAACACACAACACAGAGACAGGACCTGTAATTATCTGTGTATAGGTTAACATAACACACAACACAGAGACAGGACCTGTAATTATCCGTGTATAGGTTAACATAACACTTAACACAGAGACAGGACCTGTAATTATCTGTGTATAGGTTAACATAACACACAACACAGAGACAGGACCTGTAATTATCCGTGTATAGGTTCACATAACACAGAGACAGGACCTGTAATTATCCGTGTATAGGTTAACATAACACAGAGACAGGACCTGTAATTATCTGTGTATAGGTTAACATAACACACAGCACACAGACGGGACCTGTAATTATCCATGTATAGGTTAACATAACACACAACATGGAGATGGGACCTGTAATTATCTGTGTATAGGTTAACATAACACACAACACAGAGACAGGACCCTGTAATTATCTGTGTACAGGTTAACATAACACACAACACAGAGACAGGACCTGTAATTATCTGTGTGTAGGTTAACATAACACACAACACAGACACAGGACCTGTAATTATCCGTGTATAGGTTAACATAACACACAACACAGAGACGGGACCTGTAATTATCTGTGTATAGGTTAACATAACACACAACACAGAGACAGCACCTGTAATTATCTGTGTATAGGTTAACATAACACAACACAGAGACGGGACCTGTAATTATCTGTATTTAGGTTAAAATAGCACACACTGAAATTCTCACTATTCATGTAAGGATAGCGCAGACCTACCAAAATTGAAATTATCCGTGTATATGTAATTATATACATAGCACACACATGCTGAAATTGTCCGTATTTAAGTAAAATAGCGCATACACAATTACATTATAATTATCCGTGGTAAGCATGTAGCAGTGTGTTTTAGCTTGTATATATTATATGATACAATATTTTAATAAACATGAATAGTGCATATGAAATTTTATTATTTAAGTCAAATTCTCAGATCCAAATCCACTCCTTATTTACTTAATGTAAAGGGTGAGTGGAAAAGTTCACAGATCTTGCTATTTCATTGGCTATAGACTTTGATTTTGGTCAGGTTGGCTGTGGTTTTACTTTGAGCAGTTTTGGTATCATTGAACTGATTTGGCATTTGATTTTAACAGACATTTTAGAGCTTCGAATCTAGACCTGACTGTAAGTACTAATTTTATTAACATTTATCTTCATAATATGTATATATTGTTACAATGTAATATCACTGTTTGAGAGAAGAGTGAAAGTTTAAATATCATGAAGAACAGTAAATACCAATTTAAAAGTTATTTCATCTCAGTGTATGATTACATATAGGTATTGTAGTGTTTATAGTACTGTAATGAAATATTTGTTATAAATAGATAAGAATTAAGCATCCAGGCAGCATTTTAATGTTTGCATGAATTGAGCCTTGTCCCATAGATAGGTAACTAAAATATATTACCTTTTGTTATATCTAAAACGTGTAATGTCATAGTGTTACATTATTTGTAATGCAACTGTAAATATTTAAGTAAAGTATATTTTACTATATTTGAATTAAGGGAGATAACTCTTAAGGTTGAAATATACTCTTTACTGATTGTAAATCGCTGTAATATTCATTGTTACTATTTTGTCTGTTAGGGCCATTGTAATCGTCATTGTAACCATCGTCATTATCATCATCCTTATTATTCGTTTTATCATGCACTATCTAAATGACCGTATTGTGAACCCTAAGCCTGGAGTTGGTTATTACTAACCTTACAAACTGCCACCCCTCCAACATGTATAAACATAACACGCACATATTGATATTATCCGTATATACAATGTTAAAAACAACATACACAGAAAAATAGTAGAGCATGTTCTGCGTATGATCAATTTTAAACTAAGGCCAGTTACAGACAAATGAATTGATATACATGTGCAAGGGTTTCAACTGTCTTGTTTAAAGTCAACATCTACCAATTTTATGCTCGTTATAATGATCTAATTTGCAAGCACAGCCTGCCATTAAGTTGAATCTTGCCTGATGTGTTTCATATCCGCTGTTATGTATATCAAATGTGTGCTACATATAGTATGCATACCTTATTCTGATATCATCATTGTATGAACTGCATTACATAACATCCTAGCACATGAGATGTGTAACATAGAATACACTAAAATTAATTATTGATTTTTATTTAACCTTGTATACATTGATTTTTATTTGACCTTGTATACATTGATTTTTATTTGACCTTGTATACATTGATTTTTATTTTACCTTGTATACATGACTTAGGACAATCCTGGAGTCACTTTTTTATCGCTGAATATTCATCACGAAATGGATTATTATTGGAAATGAAACGTATGTATGGATTAACACAAAGTGTGTGTATATAAAGTAATACTTTTTAGTTGTAAGGGTTATGGATATGCAATCATTTCCTGTTTTGTAACTTAAATTAGGCTACACAGGGCATAAGCTAAGCTAGTCACCAAGAGAAGGGGGCCATCAGTAATACCATACATAAAAAAGTAACTGATATCACCTTGTTATCATATCATAAAGAATAAAATATATATACTAGACTTAACAAATCAAATTACGGGAAACAGGGTAAGGATGAAGATGACCAAGTTCCGGTTTGGGGTCAGAGAGTTGACCCTGCACATGAACCATAATTCCTCCGCATAGATGACTAGGGTCAGGACTAGGAGAATGAGAGCCAGGACGCCGATAACGATGACAGATGTGTTATTGTCCAACTCTGAAAGAAATTCAATCAAACACATTACACGTCAAGTGGGTTGATCGTACTGTGTTAGAACCGACATGCATTGTCTGGCTATTTCTGTGTGTGTCTGTGTGTCAGTGCTGTATTTCAGTGTTGTCTGTCTGTGTGTCGGTGTTGTCTGTCTGTGTGTCGGTGTTGTCTGTCTGTGTGTTAGTGTTATCTGTCTGTGGGTCAGTGTTGTCTGTCTGTGTGTCAGTGATATCTGTCTGTGTGTCAGTGATATCTGTCTGTGTGTCGGTGTTGTCTGTCTGTGTGTCAGTGTTGTCTGTGGGTCAGTGATATCTGTCTGTGTGTCAGTGTTATCTGTCTGTGTGTTAGTGTTATCTGTCTGTGGGTCAGTGTTATCTGTCTGTGGGTCAGTGTTATCTGTCTGTGGGTCAGTGTTATCTGTCTGTGTGTCAGTGATATCTGTCTGTGTGTCGGTGTTGTCTGTCTGTGTGTCGGTGGTGTCTATCTGTGTGTCGGTGTTGTCTGTCTGTGTGTCAGTGTTGTCTGTCTGTGTGTTGGTGTTGTCTGTGTGTTGGTGTTGTCTGTCTGTGTGTCAGTACTGTCTGTGTGTCAGTGTTGTCTGTCTGTGTGTTGGTGTTGTCTGTCTGTGTGTCAGTGTTGTCTGTCTGTGTGTCAGTGTTGTCTGTCTGTGTGTCGGTGTTGTCTGTCTGTGTGTTGGTGTTGTCTGTCTGTGTGTCAGTGTTATATGTCAGTGTTGTCTGTCTGTGTGTCAGTGATATCTGTCTGTGTGTCAGTGATATCTGTCTGTGTGTCAGTGTTGTCTGTCTGTGTGTCAGTGTTGTCTGTCTGTGTGTCAGTGTTGTCTGTCTGTGTGTCAGTGTTATATGTCAGTGTTGTCTGTCTGTGGGTCAGTGATATCTGTCTGTGTGTCAGTGCTGTCTGTCTGTGTGTCAGTGTTTTCTGTCTGTGTGTCGGTGTTGTCTGTCTGTGTGTCAGTGTTGTCTGTCTGTGTGTCAGTGTTGTCTGTCTGTGTGTCAGTGTTGTCTATCTGTGTGTCAGTGTTATCTGTCTGTGTGTCGGTGTTGTCTGTCTTTGTGTGATGGAAACAAAATGAGATAGCAGGTAAGATCAGACATCTAGATTTTAAACAGATCCCCAGCTACGCCTGTATAACATTTTTTTTTACAAATTAGGACTACTGAATTAAAATTCATCCAATTTCAAATACTACCAATATCGTTTTCGCAAAGTTCCTACATTCAACTACACAACAAAATTTTAGGAAGCTCTGGAATTGATATTTCATGATGTTTGCACTCAGTTAGCTGTAGTCTCTTTAAAAGATATTTGTTTTGTGATGCATAAACGAATGACATTTAGCATGTTAAACAAACAGTGCATCTAGGGTAACATTTCAATGTTCTTACATGCACTAAATTATACGATAATACATGTAGTTGAGGGTAACATTTCAATATTCTTACATGCACTATTATAAGATATTACCCGTTCTCAGGTAATGTTTCCCATTTCTATAGTAGATACTAGCACACGGACGGGCGTGGCTTCTACTCACTCACACAGGGAAACATAACTATGCTTTTTCAAACGTTTCTCATCCAATCAGGTTTGAGTGTTCTACGTTAATGTACAATAGTATTATAAACATAATGTACAGTGTATAATTGTACAATGGTATTATAAACATAATGTACAGTGTATAATTGTACAATGGTATTATAAACATAATGTACAGTGTATAATTGTACAATAGTGTTATAAACATAATGTACAGTGTATAATTGTACAATAGTGTTATAAACATAATGTACATTGTAGAATTGTACAATAGTGTTATAAACATAATGTACAGTGTAGAATTGTACAATAGTGTTATAAACATAATGTACAGTGTATAATTGTACAATAGTATTATAAACATAATGTACAGTGTATAATTGTACAATAGTGTTATAAACATAATGTACAGTGTATAATTGTACAATGGTATTATAAACATAATGTACAGTGTAGAATTGTACAATAGTATTATAAACATAATGTACAGTGTAGAATTGTACAATGGTATTATAAACATAATGTACAGTGTAGAATTGAAACTTCATCCAATCATTTTTTGATAGCGCTGATGGCTGCCCGTGTCTGAAAATCTCCCCCATAGACACGTAATTTCAAAAATGAAGTTTATATCTTATATATACATACGTTCTATTTCCATTCCTGTCGGAATTTCTAGACGTTAAAATTGAAGGACTACATAATTTGTTAAGTCTCATGAGCGCATTGTTCACGATCAAAAGACATTCATGAGGAAATGGCTATCATTACAATTTGTATAGATATCAAAAAGCAAAAACATTAGAAATGTCGATATTCGAACACGGACGCATATTTTGGCGATCCTATTCAGTCTCCAATCCCCGTACCGTGTTTCGATTTCTTCACGAAAACTTTTTTTCTGAGGCACTAGCCATACCAGTGAATTAATTGACCCAAAGTCATTATGCAAACTTTACTAGCCCATATTTATAACACAAACATTGAAGTTACAGCCGTATTCATGTTCATTTTTGTTCAATTCATGATGCAATTACATATGTAATACCAAGAAATTCAAAAGTAATCTGCGTAAATTAAGAATAAGAGCAGACACCAGGCTCCGGGATCATGAAACTGTCTTAAAGTTAAGTCAAAATTTTGACTTTAAATTAAGATTTGAACTTAGTTAAGATTGCTGACTTAAATGGATCACAAAACGAACTTAAGCAAATCTTAACTAAGATTGTCTTAACTTAAGTCTAAGTCTAGAATCTTAAATTGCTATAGCAACAAGGAAATCTTTTGCGTAGAGATAACAACAACAAAAATAAAAAAAAAATAAATGACTTAAACAACATAGTCAGTGTCTAAAACGTCTAGTTTATGATCACTAATGCTGACGCAGGCACATACATGTACCAACACCCCCCCTTTTTTTTTTTATTAAAAAGAAACTTATTTTCGTTATTACGTAGATCTACATGTACATACAAATTTTGATGTATTGACCCCGTCGCCTCCATCTTTCATCAGTCAGGTAAATACATGTACTTTTGTAGTCGTAACTTTTTAGTGAAACGGTCGTATGTGTACGTGCTACTAAATGCTACTTTCACAGTTATATCTACTTTACAAACTACGATCAGGCAGTGAAACGCGGACAATCGGGCGATCAATCCTACGATATTTTGATCACATAAGAAGTCATATTTATACCAATATATATTTGAAAACGCCCGCTCTCAATTTTTCTGGGCTAGCGGTGTTACTTTTCGATTACTTTTCCTATAATCTCAATACTCTCTTAAAGAAAAACAATTTTTTTTTTCATTATATGATTTTCAACGTCAAGATCCTGTTTTCGATCTACCGACAGCCTATTGTTTCTTAAATAAATGATTTGTCCGCTTCATGGTAGGGACAGACATCTTCAACGACGGACATCACGTTAATTTTCTCTTACTCGCCTCAAAAATGCAACCAGCGCGGCCATTTTGAACGAACTAAGTTTTTGTTTTGTTTTTTTTTGTTTTTTTTGTGATCCACTTTAAGACCAGTCTTAAGATTTAAGTGCAACTTTATTGATTTAAGGTATTCCATGTATAATGAACAATTGTGAAGGATTTAGATCAACATAAAAGTTTATTGTTAAATAATGATGAAAGTGAAGCAGGTGAAATTCACATGACTGGTAAATTATTAGAAGCTGACCCTTTTGCACTTAAGACTTTTTGGAAGAGTTGTCTGCTCTTTGTAAAAATAAGAAAAATCTAATTTTCTAAAAATGTGTGTGGTCAATGACTAATTTTATTTCATATTTTCATAAAAAGAAAGTGTATGTAACTTTCTACCAAGAGATTAGTATGAAAATATAATTTGTTTTTAAAATATTGTAATAAAACATGCTTTTCCCATATACTTTCTACCAAGAAATTAGTATGAAAATATGATTTGTTTTTAAGATATTGTAATAAAATATGCTTTTCCCATATGGTGGCATTTCCATATGAGTAAAACATTCTCGAATGGGATGTTATAAGGAACTTCAATGTTAAATTCTAGGTGAAATAAATCAAGCGGTAAACAAAATTTTGAAAATTCCTATGGTGGATTATTTTTATTTGATGAACCCTTCAAAATGATACCATGATTACAAATATTCCACCATCCATTTATTAGATATGAAATATGGTCATTATACATTGAATACCTTAAGACAATCTTAAAGTTTAAGACAGTTTCA
Source organism: Ostrea edulis (assembly GCF_947568905.1). Lineage (NCBI taxonomy): Eukaryota > Metazoa > Mollusca > Bivalvia > Ostreida > Ostreidae > Ostrea > Ostrea edulis. The sequence continues at coordinate 13,298,938 of NC_079169.1, forward strand.
TGATCCCGGAGCCTGGATACAAGCACGTTGAAAGCATGTTGTATTTAATAAATTTAGATAAAGCGTACAGTCAGGGAAATGGGAAAATTGGCTTGCTTGAAATTTTTTACAATGGAAAAAAAAAAACCGCGACAAAACAAAACAAAAAAACCCACATATATATAGACCAAACTTTGTAAACTGAAAAAGCAGGAGAGGGGAGAATCATTTTCACGTGTAATAATAACGGAAAATTTACGTTGTCAGAAAAAAGTATCCCCCCGGGAGGGGGAGGGGGGGGGGGCGCTTTCTGCTGTTAAGCGCCTGATAATTATTTTCTGTGTATATTCGAGTAATTGCAGTTCAGGCTGAATTGTACAATGTAAATTGATTGACACAAAATTTAATATTTTCGAAAGATTGGTTCACATTTGATTTTTAAAAAACTCATATTTCAACAGAAAGTTTACACTAAAGATACGATTCGATATACATTAACGTGTTCTGTTCATCAGCAGTAGACCTCGATGTCATAAACTGAGAATAAAAGTAAATCAACATTAAGATTACTTAATCCTGAAAAGCAATCTAGCACAGATGTTTTAAAAAATGCTGGTTTATATCTATAAAAAAAAAACAAAAAAAACAAAACAAAAAAACCATTAAATGCGAACATATGCTAAACATTTTATTTGTTTATAAAAATCATTTCAAAATTAAGCTAGTTGGATTCGAAATTTATACTTAATTAAGTCTATTCTCAGTATATGGTATCGAGGCCTAGTTGTGCTTTGATCGTCGGATCATAGACTTTGATAAAGAATTAATAACGCAGAATTACTGTCAGATGTGACCCGATTTAAAGAAGTCAAGGACGAATATTTACACTTACAATAATTTTTACAAATTGTACATGTAATGATAGCCATTTCCTCATGAATACACAGGGGCCCCCGTGGCCGAGTTAATTGCGCTCAAAATCACACGGCCTCTCACCTTTGTCGTCGCGGGTTCGAATCCCGCTCGTGCCGGTAAGTGAGAAAGTTTCCCAGTTTACTTTCGGAAGGTCGGTGGTACATTGTATCTGGGTTCTCTATTCCACCAATAAAAACGGGGCACCACCATATAACTGAAAAATTGTTGAGTGTGGCGGAAAACATCAAAACAATCAATCAATCATGAATATGCTGCAGTTGTGACCAATGCACGTATGAATCTTGATATATATATATATATATATGTGTGTGTGTGTGTGTGTGTGTGTGTGTGTGTGTGTGTGTGTGTGTGTGTAATATATCTATTTTAATCACTAGGAATTCCCAGAGAAATGAAATTAGAATTTGAATATAAGAAATAAAATTCATTTTGAAATTACATGGGGGTTGAAACTGCGACGCTAGATACGACAACATACTTTTCATGCAGTATGTGGGCGTAAAGCGTTATGCCTTCATGTATTTTCAAAATGATTTATTTCTTAAATATTCATACCATTTGTTACACCTAGCATGAAAAATGTATCCCAATGAAACCTAAACCTATATATACTAGGAAACGGCATGATCTTGCTGGCAGACTTATAACAAGAGGCCCATGGGCCACATCGCTCACCTGAGTCACCTTGGCGCATATTTAAAGATTTTCCCTATATATTCGCTTTGATCCCTATTGTGGCCCCAACCTACTCCCGGGGGCCATGATTTCAGGAAACTTTCACGTAAATCTCAGCTTTTCTGGCTCAGTGGTTGTTGAAAAGAAAATTTTTCAAGATTTTCCCTATATATTTGTATGTAACACTTTGATCCCCTGTTGTCGCATCATCTTACTTCCGGGGGTCATGATTTTAACAAACTTGAATCTGCACTATGTCAGAAAGCTTGCATGTAAATTTCCACTAACAAACTTGAATCTACACTATGTCAGAAAGCTTTCATGTAAACTTCAGCTGTTCTGGCCCAGTGGTTGTTGAGAAGAAGATTTTAAAAGATTTTTCTGGTATATTTGTATGTAAAACTTTGATCCCCTAGTGTGGCCCTATCCAATCCCCGGGAGCCATGCTTTTAACAAACTTGAATATGCACTATGTCAGGAAGCTTTCATGTTAATTTCAGCTCTTCTGGCCCAATGGTTCTTGAGAAGATGTTTTAATGACTCCACCCTATTTTTGTGATTATCTCCCCTTTGAAGGGGACATGGGCCTTCGTGTGAACAAAATTGAAAGCCCTTCACCAAAGGATGCTTTTGGCCAAGCTTGGTTATAATTGGCCCTGTGGTTCTGGGGTAGAAGTCGAAAATATAAAAAGTTTACAGACGGACAGACGACGGGCAACAGGCGATCAGAAAGCTCACTTGAGCTTTCAGCTCAGGTGAGCTAAAAATTACAATAATTTAATGAGTCAATGAGTCAAACTACATTATTTGTGTCATCTTTAAACGTGTACTCAAAATTGTTAATCAAAGTGCATTCTGATGAAGCACACATTAAATGCATCAATCTGCGAAAATTTCAGGGGGCGTAGCCCCCTCCTCCCTCTAAATCCACCATTGCAGATTAGATTACGAAAGGTGACATTCATAATTGAAATGAACCTGACGAGTTTCGACTCTGATTATATATTTCAGTAGAGTAGTAAGTCCTGTACTCCTCAATTTAAAGTTCGAATTAAGACGCTAATGTGACCTCTCGCCCAAAGACACGATCTGTTGTTGTCGCATTGTTTGTGTACAATGTGCGGTCAGCTTTGTCGATAGCGAGGTTGAGAGGTATCCGGAGGATGTTGAAATTGGTTGTATTTCTATTTATAGTCATGTCTATAACTGACTCTTTTTTTCCATATATACAATGTATTGTTAAACTGTACATGCCCCCGAGGGCCCTTGATTGGTGAATAAACATATCATTATTATTATTATAAATGTATAATACTAGATCAGTCACACGATAAGCAGTATTTAACTTACACGAAGGAGCGCGTGTGTTTTCATGTTTTACAGTGGAATAATCGGTACCTGAATTACGTTGATCTCTAAGCTATTATCTAAACAGACACCCCCCCCCCAAAAAAAAAATCAGTATTCTATACATGTACACTTAGTCTGTTATGAATTTGTTTGGTGATGCACGAGATACAAGATAAATTTCATTTCCCAATCGTGAGTCTCAGTAAACACGTATGATAGGGTTTCAACTTACAGAGAGAATTATGATAACAGGGTTGTATTTTAAAGTAAGTAGGTGAATTGTGAGAAAGAGAGAAGGAAGGAGAGAAAGGGAGGGAGAGAGAAAAGAAAAAGGAAGAGAGAGGGAGGAGAAAGAGGAAAGAAAAAGTGAGAGGCAGAATGGAAGAGAGAGAAAGAGTAAATGCAAAAGAAAAGGAGAGAAAGCGGGGAGGAGAGAGAGAGGGGAAGAGAGAAAGGGGATAAAAAGGAAAAAGAAAATGAAGAGATAGGGGGGAGAGAGAAAAGAATAAAGAAAAAGAGTGCGAGAAACAAGGAATGTGAGGAGAAAAAGAAAGAGAGAAAGGAAGAGAGGAGAGAGCGAAAAGAGACGAGAGAAAGGAAGAGAGAGAGAGACAAACAAGAGAGAGAGAGAGAGAGAGGTGGGATTACCTGGGTAGAGTATGGAGGTGTACGGGAATTCCTCACTACAATTAGACATCGTCCCTGAGATCTGTCTCCATGAAGAGATAACCAGTCTATATATCTACAATCACACAGCCGTCACGGTTATGATTTCATTCCAGTTTATCAACCTCTGCACGGAAGGTCTTGTATACCTCAAACATCGATTCTTTACAAATATTTTTTTCCCAAAAATGAAATGCCGCTGTGTTGTTTAAATAAGCCTCTCCGTGTCAACAATATGATGGTGTGAATCAATGTTTAAAAAAAGATTTATTGGATCAGGTATACCACAACTAAACGTGTTTCCTAAGCACGGAACGGTTCACGATTTCAAAATATCTCTCCATTACCTGCTATTTCGAAACACTGAAGTTTTAAATGATTTACGGTACCGCCTCCTGGTTCTCATGGAGTCACGGACATGGCTGATCCGATTTGTAAAAAATCATACTTATATAATCGCTTTCAGGGCCGTAACTGCCGATGAGGCAGACGAGGCAACTGCCTCGTCTGATTTTTTGGCAAAAAAGAAAATAAAATTATATAAATGTTATATTATAGGATATATGTTTAAAATGAAGACAAGCACCTTTGTCTTTGACACCATATTACGATTCTTTACATAGTACAAATGAAACACAAACATGATAAATTGGGATTTAAAAAGTGTCATTTTCAGTCGTAAAGTCAATCGGCGGCCCCCAATCCCCTGCCTCCCCTGATTTAGAACCCTACTTACGGCCCTGCTTTATTTCACGATATTATGCCTCGTTCTCACAAAGAAATGAATTCGCATCAAACATTAGTGTACAAATGGAGGCATATCTAGATCCCTAACTCTAGTTTATTAAAAGTCCCATCGCACATTATCATCACCATTGTTTTATTATTATTTTGTATGTACATGTACATGTAAATGACGAATCGCATATATATGTTTATGCCATAACCATAACACGATTCTGATTTATTAATGTAAAATAGGAGACGGTTTTATATAAGTGCTAGCACTTGTTTCCGAATCCTGTTCATTTTGCATCTGTTTTTATATGTTTCATGTAATGCTTCATTTAGTAAATATAGTTTAAACCAAAGTTCGGGATCGGATTGACGACGCTAGGAAATGTCACAGGCATGGGCCATGCATCCCCATCCCCACCTTATTATTCTTTTTCTGATCTTGGATCGACACACTTATCCCCCCCTCCTACTTTATGTTTTGAAATTACGCATAAAAGGTAATCCAAATATGTTATTTTTCGTCTCCATTATGTATTTGCAAACATTACGTTTAATATCGGTGATATATACATGTGTCGATCTCAGATCAGAAAATAATAATAATAAAGGGGAAGGGGGTTGCATGATCCACGCCCCTAAGCGCCAGTGGGGAACTATCGTAGTTTTGAGTGACACTTGCACAATATGTCAGTATCATTGATCATCACATGCATGTGTTTACATTTCGTATGTTTTGCCTTTAATATATTAACAGTTGCAAACAATGCGCGTATGAATTTTAATAATACGTCTATTATGACGACAGTGAATTTCGATAGAAATGTAAGTATACTGGCGTGAAGCGTCGCTGTTCATACCCCTGTGTATTGTCGCAGTTCATACCCCTGTGTATTGTCGCAGTTCATACCCCTGTGTATTGTCGCAGTTCATACCCCTGTGTATTCTCATAGAAAACAATTATCCACTGGAATTATAGTACAAACTTTTTTCACACTTCTTTTTAAAAAAAAATAAAAATACTTACCCAATTTCTGACAAGCATGCAGTAGGAACCACTCACTTTTTGTTGACGTAATAGAACCAATCGATGGGACACATAAATCCGCAACACATGTTCGATTGATATCTGAATATTTCCTAGTTTTATGTTTACATGATTGATATCTGAATATTTCCTAGTTTTATGTTTACATGATTGATATCTGAATATTTCCTAGTTTTATGTTTACATGATTGATATCTGAATATTTCCTAGTTTTATGTTTACATGATTGATATCTGAATATTTCCTAGTTTTATGTTTACATGATTGATATCTGAATATTTCCTAGTTTTATGTTTACATTATGTTCGTTTAAGTTATTACCACTTATTTCGATTAATTTTTTACAATTTCTTTTTTTTTTTAAATGACGTGGAAGCACAGATGTTCGCGCCCCTTATTTTGAATATTATGTCGTACTACATGTACACATATTCTTGCTTTGTTTGTATCTATATAAAGTTTGTATATCACGTTACCTTGTCTACATAATTATTGCCCAATCATTTATACATTTCCAATGTTGTTAATTAACTTCGGTATCTTTACCAACTGAAATGACGAATGTGAATGATGTTCGTATGCATTTGATGAATATAGTACGACTGTTTTAACGGCTGGGAATACTCCGACAGAAATCAAAGTAAAATATGAATATATATTTTTAAAAATTGTATTTGAAAATACATAAGGGTATGAACAATAACGCTTCAGGCCGATGTAAACTTTTCATGAAGCGATAGATCGCGCCTCGTGAAGTACGCCGGTGTCAAGCGATAGATCGCGCCTCGTGAAGTACGCCGGTGTCAAGCGACAGATCGCGCCTCGTGAAGTACTCCGGTGTAGAGGCAAATTTTGACTCCCGTAAAAAAAAATTGGATAATTTTGTAGAAAGAAGACCCAGGGGTCATTATTTTGCGTGTCATACCTGAAAAATAATGCCCCCGTAGAAAAATGACCCCCTCCCTTTCTTAGCAGATTGATTTATTTTAAAGGAGTTGATACGGGTTTTCAGGTCATTATTATACCCCCGCAACAAGTTGGGGGGGGGGGGTATACTGGAATCGGGTTGTCCGTCTGTCCGTCCGTCCGTCCGTCTGTAGACGCAATGGTTTCCAGGCTCTAAAGCATTATCCTTTTCACCTACCGTCACCATATCATACATATGGACTACCCATGGGATGAAGATGTTCCCTATCGATTTTGGGGTCAAAAGGTCAAAGGTCAAGCGCACTGGACATCGAAGTAGCAATATGGTTTCCGGGCTTTAAAGTGTTATCCTTTCCACCTACAGTCACCATATCATACATATGGACTACCCATGGGATGAAGATGTTCCCTATTGATTTTGGGGTCAAAAGGTCAAAGGTCAAGCGCACTGGACATCGAAGTAGCAATATGGTTTCCGGGCTCTAAAGTGTTATCCTTTCCACCTACAGTCACCATATCATACATATGGACTACCCATGGGATGAAGATGTTCCCTATTGATTTTGGGGTCAAAAGGTCAAAGGTCAAGCGCACTGGACATCGAAGTAGTAATATGGTTTCCGGGCTCTAAAGCGTTATCCTTTCCACCTACAGTCACCGTATCATACATATGGACTACCCATGGGATGAAGATGTTCCCTATCGATTTTGGGGTCAAAAGGTCAAAGGTCACGCGCACTGGACATCGAAGTAGCAATATGGTTCGGTTTATCATGTCATTTGTTTTTACACTCAGAAAAGAGGTAGTTTATACCTATTACCAACACCCTTTGGGAGATTGGGGTAAGCGGGGGGTATTCTTAGTGAGTATTGCTCACAGTACCTCTTGTTTACCCAGAGTTATCGTTCCTGCTGCCCCTCTTATCAAATTTATTCCATGTGTAAATTTTTTTTTCACGGTTGATAAAATAAAAGTAAGAACTAGTTCATTAAATTTGAGGAAAACCCTTAAAAAAAGGGGGGGGGGGGTTCTACCATAAATTTTAGTTTTCAAAAGGGGAGTTCCATTCTCAAAATGTGTTATTTTTACCTCATTAAGCAACATTTTGTAACGATAGGCAGAGGTACAACCTATAAAACCTCCACACCTCCCTCTGAATCTACCAATGTATTTATGCTATCTATTTACATGTACAGATATGTATAGATCTTGTGTAATCAAACACACACAGACACACATAAAAAAAGAGCTGCATCTAAATACAATACTTCTTGTGTCACAGAGAGGCGTGAAATCTTCTTAAAACTGATGAATTGACATACATTTTTTGCAACTGAAGTCAATAGCTTATTTCATTTAGATATCATTATCGTTTTTCAAGAATTTTGAAAAATGAGTAAGTGTTGATAGAGGTATTAGTGAGTATGCGAACGGTAACTTTGGGTAGACTATAGCATTTCACTGAATAATTTATGCCTATCAGGGGTGTAGGACAAGGGGACGGGGTACGTGCCCCCTCACTTTTGGAAGATGGGGGGGGGGGGGTACAAGTGGGTTTGTGCCCCCCCTCCCTCACTTTTTTAAACACAAAATAAAGGTAGTACTCTACATCGTCATAATGGCTGACTTCCTTTAAAAACATGGATGAAAAAATTGATATCAGCAATATTTGACTTCTCCTTTTCCATTCAGATACCTACCGGTAGGCGAGTAGCTCAGTAGGTTAGAATAACGGCTGCTGACCTGTAGGTAGCAGGTTCGAGTCCAGCAGGGGTTTTAATTTTTTTCCAGATTACCTTCCACTAAAACTGTATTTTTTGACAAAATAAAGTAAATTTGAAAAATTTTCAACATCAAAATATTGTTGTACATATCCTCCACTTTTCATCTACATCAAATTTCTCTGGTGTAACATACCTCCTTAACATAGATTGGTCAAATGAGAATATACCACGGTTAAAAAAATACTCAATTCTAATATGCAGGTTCTCAGCACTCAAAGCATTATTTCTTGCATGTACATAACCTATTGTCTCCCTACTACATTTTTTTGACAGAGTTACGTTTTAAACCGTCATAAAATTGTAAGTTACAAGAAAAATGTTCTCACGGTGAAAATATTTATATCTCATTTATATTAGAAGGGGATCCCCCATTGCAATGTTCAAAAGTGCAGTATGTTGTACACAGTACAGGGGAGATGGGGAAGGTACAGCCAGGGCACACGTCCTCACACTTTTCAAATTGGGAAGAAGTATAGTTGTGCCCCCCCCCCTTAAGTAATTATAGGTTATAGACTTTGTATGGGAAATATGACGACTGAGTTTTTTGGCGCGTAGACGGACCGAGCTTGCGAGGTCCGTTCACGACAAAAAACGAGGTCGTCATATTTCCCATACAAAGTCTATAATCTTTTTTATTATATATATACTTTCAATTTCATTTAGAAACTAACAATAATTTTATTTTTAACAATAATTTTATCGGTTTAACTGAGTAAAAGATGAAAACACGAAAAATTTGAAAATTAACGGCGTAGAAAATTGCGGGCCGCAATGTTTCCGGGCATATATCGTGTGATAGATGCCCGCAAACTTTTAAAGAAAAAGAAATTGAAAGTATATAATAAGGCTTGTTATGGTCCTTAGTGTAGAATAAACCAATGCATGTTTACAAATGTAACTATAGAGCCCCCTTCCACGCCTGAACCCATATTCCCTTTATGGCAAGACGATTGCATGTATCTCGATATAACTATGCATGTATTTACTCGTAATAACGAATATAACTCGTTGTGACTAGACACTTATTTGGTACGAGTCACTATTTTGTTAAAACAAGTAAATTCTTATTTTTGAAACATAATTACAATTCCTAATATGTTTTAATCTGGTTACGTTTCATATGAATGATAGATTTACTTATAATATGACAATGTTGGACTGCCTCCCTTAGGCATTACCAGAGAAATAATCCTTAATAAAATTTACAAGGGGGTCATTATTCTACGGGGGTCATTTTTCTAAACGTGAAATGGACTGATTTTTTGAAAAAGACATTTTTTCTACGGGCAAAATGGGTCATTATTCTACGTCGAATAATGACCGGGGGTCACTTTTCGACGTTGAAAAATGACCCCTGGTCATTATTCTATGGGAGTCAAAATTTGCCTCTCAACGGTGTCAAGCGATAGATCGTGCCTCGTGAAGTACGCCGGCGTCAAGCGATAGATCGTGCCTCGTGAAGTACGCCGGCGTCAAGCGATAGATCGTGCCTCGTGAAGTACGCCGGCGTCAAGTGTCGCAGTTCATACCCTCATGTATTTCCAAAAATGAAATTTATTAACTATTTACATTTTCAATGTTTTCTCTTTGATATTCTTACAAATTGCAGTAATAGATATTTCCTGATGAACGTACGCAGATCTTATAGAATGCACGTATAAATATTGATATAGTACGTCAATTCTAAAGGCTGAGAAATAGAAATAAAAATACAACGTATATAAATATAAGAAATGAATTTCATTTGTGAAAACACAGAAGGGTATCAACTGAGACGTTTCATGAAGTACCCCGGGGCGGAATGTTGTAATTCATACCCTCATGTATTTTCAAAATGAAATATATTTCTTAAGCTAATATTCTAAACCTTTGAACTCGGTAATAACCAATAAAATACCGTCTGTCCAGAGAATCTATTGCGTCTGGGTATATACGATATACAAAGTATACACGAAACATAAAATTTTTACAAAGTTGTTGTAAAACCCAGGGGTAAATGGAACGTACGTGTACCCTTTGGCCAGTAGGGGCGGTGTCATGAACAAATCAAAGTCTACACGATATTGTGATACCTTTATTTTAGTTTCATCACAAGAGGCTCACAGACCGTTTAAAATGATATCACTCAGTTACTTAAAGATATATAACTTAAACAATAAACATGCGCTGTTGTAGTCCCCCCCCCCCCCCCCAACACACACACATTTTCCAGGCCAGAAACCTCTTCCCCAGGGGATAATATGGAATTTAAAACTTTGTAGACACATTTGTAGTTTCCTTGCATTTACAGTAGTTAAAATCATTTTCGGCGAAATAAAAGAAAAACAAACAACCGTCACTCATTTTCACACCTCCCTGCCCTCTTGCCCAGGAGACTATGAAATTTAAAACTTGGAGACAGCTATATACACCCTCTAGATGTGTATTTAGTTTACATTCAATGTCAGCAACACAAAAGAAGAGATCCCATGACACCCTACCCAACTTGACCCCGACCTCTTGCCCCCCGAGACAATGTATTTGTTAACAGCTTTATCCTGCCTTGCTGGTAAATTCAATATTCATTCAACATTAGAAGAATTTATCGAAAATATTGGTCCCACACTAAGGCCTAAATTTTTGCAACTGTGTTTTAAAAAAAAAAAACCCAACATGCTTTCAGTTTACATTCAATATTATATAACATAAAGTAAATATAATCCTACATGACAAATTTGGTCCCGCCCTGGGTTCTGAACCCTTGCCCCGGGAGTCAAGAAATTTACAATTTTGGCAGAGTTGATCTTTTTCAATATGCATTCAGTTTTTGTAAGCATTACAGACATTAACACAATTTATCCATTCCCCCACCCTACAAACTAAATCCCCATCTCCCAAAGGTCATGAAATATATACAATTAAAATGTAGAGGGCTTAAATCATGCTCTTCAAAACTATGCACTCCACTGGTGGACCTAGAATAATAAATTTTGGTAATTTTTGTCCAGCCTCTATGGCCCCTGAAGTGCAGAAGTCGTGAAATTTAGGTTCCTCTTACCATGGGGAGGCTTTATACCCAATAGTTAAATAACCAGTAGTCACCAGGAAGAGATGAATATTGAGCAGTTGTAAAGATAAGGCGCACGACGACGGGCGGGAACCTATTACAATTAAAGTACTCGTGGGAGTTGAACATTGTGGAAATTCAGTTAGAAAAGATAGTACTGGAAGGGAAGGGGGGATAAATGACTGAATACTATCATGATTTTAGATACAAATCAACTGTTGTTGTTTTTCAAAGCGTTACAACAGCAAACATGGATAATGGAAGGCCCATGGGCCACAACGCTCCTCGAGTAACTGAAGTCGTGTTGTTGTTTTCTAGAATTTCACCCCTTTATATTCTCATGAAAAATGTGACCACATATTATGGCCCAAACATTCAAATCAATATGGTTATCAATGCCTTGCAGTTATGAAGAAGTTTTTCCCCTGTATATATACATTCAAGTTTAATCCTAGTTATAGCTAATTCTAAGGATTCATTACTTGAAAAGGTAGTCCAATATGCTAAACTATCACCTGAGTATACTACAGTCCTGTAGAGGATCAGTGGAATGGTAAATAATTGTATAATAACTCAAATTAAATGAAATGCAAAAAAATTAAAAATTGTCGGGCATCGGAAATGCACAAGCCGAGTTGCGCAAGGAATGGGCATAGAGGGAACCGGCAGAAAAGTTTTCAAGAATTATCAAGCAGGGAGCAAAATTTTGCGTACATAAATTTCAGCCGACTTAAATCCTTTGTGACCTTGACCTTTAACCCTTGACCAACATCAATAGGCTTCTTTGTCTCATCAAGGGCGATAATCCATCTAAGTTTAATTGAGATCCTATAATTTGTTAAAAAATTATAGTGCAGAAAACAAAATTTTCTCCAAATTTCAGTCTATTTATAGCCACTGTGACTTTGACCTTGTGACCCCGGAATCGATAGGCTTCTTGTCTTACTTAATCGATCTAAGTTTGATTGAGATCCTATAATTCGTTCAAGAGCTATGGTGCGGAAAACAAAATTTTCTCCAAATTTCAGTCTATTTATAGCCAGTGACCTTGACCTTTGACCTAGTGACCCCAGAATCGATAGGCTTCCTCATCTTACTGAGGGTGACAATCCATCTAAGTTTGAATGAGATCCTATAATTTGCTCAAGAGCTATGGTGCGGAAATGAAATGTTGATGCGTGCCCGCCTGCCCGCCCAAAGGCACTTCATCAGATCATAAGCCGAGTTCGACTTCATCGCAACTCCGCTAAAAATGAAACACTAGTCAAATAATGTTATTTATTGCCAAGGTATTTGGGATATTATACTGTGGCTCAAACAGGGGGTGAATGAACCTGACAGTATGGAAAGCATATAGTGGAATCAGACTTGTGATGCTGGAAATCTATAGTGATTAATAAACTATACATGTACAAGATCCATAACTATTTTTTTTCTTCAGTTTGTGAGGGAGAATCCCCATGTCTCTTTCATCTGTAGACAAATAAACAATGTGTTTTGACCAGAGCAATTTCCAATCCTTTTTGCAGCATAAATTCAACATTGTGGCAACTGGGTTAAACTTTGATAGTGAAGTAATACATGGCAGCACCTTATCCCATGCTCTTAAAATTTCTGTTTGACACACACTCATGACATCCACTCAAACATTACAGAGTGCAGCAAATACCCATTGTAATAGGGGATTCAAATGGATAACTGGTACAAAATATGGTACATACTATTCAAAAAGGATAATGAATTTGACATTGATGTCTTGGAAAAGGAAATTCTGACATCGGGGCTCTAAGCGTTTTCAAACATTGTCATTTGATAAAAGTGTTCTACATTTTTAAAAATAGAGATTAATATGCCTTTACATACATAGGTGAGAAAGTTTCCATTATTCCTAGCCGAGACATACCATGTATGCGCAAAAAATTCATAAACAAATATCACACTACTCACGTAGAAAATGTGGACCTTACTGTCATCAAGTGCAGCGAAACACGCCATTTCGAGATTATAGTCGACGAAAGCTCGGTAACAGTAATGAATAAGGTACACTCATTTTGTATCTATTTTGTGACTTTCTTTATTAAAAGGAACAGTTCTCTAATGTGTAACGTGCAATTACTACGTAATTCAATAACTTGAAGCATGAAGCAGTTTCACTTTGCCACCGGATATAAGAAATTTTATTTCGTATTCCGATCCCAATCGAAAGTTGTTGACTGGGAATGACGTGTTTTAATTCAATCTACATGTAACATCAAGCATTTTTTATATCACATTTAAAATAAACCAAATATATACACATACACAATGTTGTAGAGTTATTTCTTGTAAATTTTCTGAGGTTTCGCACCATATTCGATATTTCGCGCCACGGTGTCAATAGGGCTTGTGTGCAGTTGTCGTTCGTTTCCCTATCAATGTTTATAGGTGACGCTGCGCTACAAACGACAACTTTTATTTTTCTATGTCTATCAGTATCAATTTGATCGAAATGCATTTATTTACATGTCAATTATCAAAATTAGATTAATTCAGAAAAGTTACATGGATTATTTAATGGCGGATGTTTATAAAAGTTTATGTTGATTTACCTAGGAGTAAATCAGCTGACACAGAACCCCCGCTGACGACCACTATACAAATTACTGCGCAGAAAAGTGCGTGATGACCCAGGGAGATTGAACATAGTTCAACTCCCAATAACTCAGGTGACTTTAAAACAGACAAGATTTTTTTTTATTACCGAATACGAGGGAGATATATATGTACAGTCGTATATTAGTTCCAGGACGAAGCTTGTAACATCATTGTCTTTGTTAATCTAACACTAACTATTACAAATGGATTTTAAGCAAACTTGGCTTTAATTCCACATTTGCACATTCAATATCCCAGTCAATAGGGCGGATGAATATCAGTTACCTTACGTTACAGAATCCAGTTAATGTTTTACTAAGTCACTATCTTCACGAGGATACTAACTGCTATGAAGATACTAACTGCTATGAAGGAGGCACTTCAGACGTAGTGTGCTGCAACATGCGAGAAAAGTGGATTGTCAAAAATTCCAAAGAACTTCTAGCAAATCTGAAATCACAAAACTTTTCCAAAATCATCAGTATGAAAACGTATGAATTCTCCACACTTTTAAAAACCACCATTTCTCACGATGAATTAAAGACTATGGCTTTTTGACGTCATAGATACATGTAGCTGCTTCTCCAGTAAAAATGGTATAATGAATTATTCATATTTAAACACTACTTGGATTCTATGCTCAATAATTCTGAAGTTGATATTAAAAAGGTGCTGGATAGTTCCTCATTGACAATATCTCTGTAGTCTTTAATGATCAGTTCTTTCAGACTATTGTCTGTTGGAATTCCCTTGGGCACAAATTGTGCTCCGTTATTAGCTGACCTGTTTTGTGTATTTTTACATTGTATGAGGTAGAATCTTCTGTATGAAAAGAAAAATCTCTTGCTATGGCCTTCAAATCGCAATCGACATTTAGATACATCAACAACGTTTTATTTGTTAACAATACTTACTTTCATTCATATTCAATATACCCCAGTGAACTCAAACTAGAAGACATCACAGTCTTTTGTATGGACATTTTGTTTTGAACAATTACATTAATGGCAAACTAAGAACTAAAGGGATAACTCCAGCTTTCCTATTATCAACTTCCCATATTTATGTAGCAATGTTCTATTCTCACCTACATAATATGGTTTATATGTCTCTCAGCTGATTTAATACACAAGAGCATGATCTGTGTATGATCAATTGTCAAATCGAGGGAGGCTACTGGCATATAAGTTGATGTTACAGGGGTTTCAACAGTCTGGTTTAAAGTCAGCATTTTGCATAATCTATGGTCATTATTATTAATGATGTAATTAGCAAATACACTCTGCTCTTCCTGTCATAAGGTTAAATGGTATAGGTATCTGACGTGTCACATACCAATTGTTAGGCCATTCTTTGTGTCCAGAATTTTAGTACATATAATCGTTTTACTTGATCATGATATAGGCCCCATGGCAGGTGTGATGGTCAACAAGGGATGCTTACTCCTTCTCGGCACTTGGTCCCACCTTTGGTATGTTATGGGGTCCATATTTGCCCGCCTCTCAATTTTGTATTTTTTGTAAGATTTATGAGCTTGATCACTGTTACCTTCACTTTTTCACTACATTTAATTTTTGAAAAATTATTTGTCTGTATTGAAGAAATGCTTTGGGAGTATATTGGAAGAAAAAAGATGGTCCAAGAATTTTTTCAGTTCCTTTAAATGAATGTTCTGATCCGCATTCTTATCACTATGATGTGTACATAATTTCCTAATCACTTCATGGCTCTGTCAAATGATCCGCATTTAGAAGGGATTGTTGCGAGTCTTTCAGATGAGGACTCAATAACAAGAGGCTCATGAGCGACAGTGCTCACCTGAGTCACATTGACCCCCGTTTATTTTTTGTTTAAAGTCACCCTCTTCATTTCCACAAAAATTGTGACCTCCCTCCACCCATTAAGTCCCACAGGGTCATGACTTTACTGAACCTTACACCATAGGGATGCATCAATATTACTAGCATGGTCTTACTGTTACAGGGTCATGACTTTACTGAACCTTACACCACAGGGATGCATCAATATTACTAACATGGCCTTACTGTTACGAAGATTTAGTGTCTGTATGCATGTATTATGTAATTATTATCCATGATTTTAGCCAAAAACCCTAGAAACCATAATTTGAAGGGGAAAAAAACTTGATTTGGAATCAAATTCGGACTGTTTCAACATCAATGGTTACTGTGGCCCTGTGATTCTTGAATTTTTTAATTTCACACACATAAATATATATACTCATTGACATGTAAAGCTTCAGCCCCACCCTAGCCTCAGGGGGGCTATGATTTGACCAGCTATGAATATGAACTTCATTGGAATGATTGCATATTTTAAAATATGACTAACTACAGCCAAATTTTAAAAGTTTATCTAAAAACACTTATTGGCATGTACTAAAATTTTATCCCTGTTGTTGCCCCAACCTTCGGGGATCATGATTTAATCATCTTATATTTACACTATAATGTGATTAAATACTAATAAATACTACTAATCAGGGCTGTTTTTGAGATTTGTTTTCTATATTCCATTTTTAAATCTTTGATCCCTATTGTAGCCTCCCTACTTCAAATGGTCATGACTTGGAACAAGATTTATTTACTCTACCTCTTGCATTTCAACATATCTAATAATAACCCTGCTGTTCTCCAGAAAGGCTTTTTAAAAAGATTTTCCCTATATTCATCATATAAAACTTTACTCCCGTGCTGTTGCCACACCTTACCCCAGGGGGTCATGATTTGATCAAAAGTGAGTCTTCATTTTGTTAGGATGCTTCCACATACATGCAAGTCTCATCTTTTCTGGCCTTTTGGTTTAAATGAACCACCCTATTTTTGTCTTTTCTTGATTATCTCCCCTTGGAATGGGAGATAGTTCATTTGAACAAACTTAATTCCCCTTCATCCAAGGATACTTTGTGCCAAGTTTGGTTGAAATTGGCCCAGTGGTTCTGAAGATTTACGATGCTGATGGGACAACATACCACAAATATTGATCAGAAAAGCTCCCTTGTGCCTTTGGCTCAGGTGAGCTAACAAAAATGTCCTACTTCCAACATCTTCACAAGCCAAGTGTACGATTCGCTTACTCTCATCTCCCAAATGTATGATGAGAGAAAGCTAATCGGACACTTGGCTTGTGAAGATGTACTTCCAATAGCATCTGAATCTGAACTAGGGATGTAGAACAACTATGCTTATAAAGTTAACAAGGTTGTAGCCATGTCCCCCACCGCCACAAAAACAATTACAGCACATAAGTCCCAGACTCCTGTAACATTTGTAGAATCAAAATCGCAGTGCAATAGGATCAACTACATATTGTGACTAAGAATCCTGTAATAGGATCAACTACATATTGTGACTAAGAATCCTGTAATAGGATCAACTACATATTGTGACTAAGAATCCTGCGAAATCTGAACAAAATCCATCCAGCGGTGTCCGAGGGGTAGCGTCCACAAAGTGTTCCTATTGTGTAGCAGGCACAAATTAACAAAGTCCCATAACTCCTGTGAGATTTGTCGAATCCAATCGGTTGAGCAAAATGATCAACTACATATACTATAGGGTGACTAACAATGCTACAAAATTTGAACAAAATCCGTTGAGCGGTTTCTGAGGAAAGTCAAGTGGCACTGACGGACAGACACCAGTATTTCTATGTCCCCTTCTGCGTTGTGGCGGGGCACAAAAGTCTGCAATTATCACCCTTTTTTACGGAAGTATGGTATATGAAACTTACTTCAGTATTCTAAGAGAATTTCATTATTTTACACCTGTTTCAAAAGCATACATTTCAAATTGTGTACTAGTCTGCTAAAGATCTTCATGAAAAGATAAAAAGCTTGAGAATGGAGTTTGATTTTTATTTGTAATTTCTACAGACTGGTTACATAAAACATTGGAATTAATGGAGAACACTGAGCGTGACAATACAAACAGAGCTGTCACACACGCACCGATTCTCGCGTAGAACGCTGACTATATTATGCAAATTCACGACTAAAAAAATAATAATAAAAAATCAGGATTTCTTGACCATTTACAGGGTATTCAATAAGAGTATCAATGTCTAATTTCATGGGATAAAAAATAATGGTGTTCACATGCAAAAAAAGAAAAAAGAAAAGCAAAATAAGAAAGAAAGAAAACTTTTTTTCAAAAAGTGCAAGAAATACAAAAAAAAAAAAAAAAAATGTCTCTTGAATCCAATGGAAACTATAATTGTGAAAACTTGGAATGTACAGAGAAAACAATTTGTCTGATGATTTGAATTAGGAAATATCTGTTGCAATGTTTGACATAAAACCAGTGGCAAACTCATTAAAATGACTTCATAAAAAGCATATATTAAAATAAACATATATCATGAAATGTTGCCCTGTAGACAGGCAATACAACACAATGATTGAAATTTTCAAGACTTACAATTGCAGGCATGATTTGTACATCTCTTGACTAGATTAACTCCCTTTGTTTATTTCACAATAAACTATATTATACATTATGAATAAATCTACAATAACACATGCAATTTAAAACTAAGGATATATTCCTTATGAAGTAAATAGTGACATAAATATTTACATCTCATGCAACATTACATTAATACAACACATAAAACATACATCTAATGGCATGTATTGCATCATTTATATATATATATATATATACACAATATATATATATTCAATACACACAAGAAATTCTAATTGGATTTTTACTGGAATTTGTAAAATTCCGTTGCTAGCATATGCAGATACAAAAGTAAATGTTGCTTTGTGTTTAGATTGAGGAACCTCTACATGTTGCTAATAAACACATGTATTTAAACAGAATCTCATTAACAGACAATACTAACAAAGCTAGAAAACTGACTATTTGTATGGCAAGTTAATACTGATTTGTGGTGGGGGTTTTCATGTTTAAACCAATCATCATCTCAACATCACATTCACTTTCCACAATCGACCACTCACATCGCACGATACATGTATATAAAAATACTACACAGGACAAGGGAGACTACTTGCTATGTACATAATTTTGATTACTAGCTCAGCAGCTAAATGGTGAGATAAAACATGTGTGCTATACAGATAAAAAAATCAGCAGGTTAATCTACAATACTGAGGGGGCGTTGGCATCAACGGTATAGGGACTGAGTTTGGCACTTAGGGATTAAGAAGGAGTATCATCAACTGGGGGTTGTACACATGGGGAGGGGGTATTTTTGGTCATCTATTCATTGGTATTCGTGTACGCTTATTAGAAAAAAGACATATGAGTATTTTCTTTATGGCATCTTTCTTTTAAATTTCTAAATTTATGACATAACCAGATTGCGGGGGAAAAAAAAAAAAAAGATTCCCCCGCAAGTGGATTACTGGGAGAAAAGGCCTGACTAGATCTAATCATGCACCCTTCATTTAAATTACTCAGCGAATGACTAGAGCTAAATCTTCATTTAAATTACGAAGCAAATGACTAGAGCAAAACCTTATTACATTACAGTAGGGCAAGACTAGGTTTATATAGTGAAGATAATCTGCGAAATAAAGTGCACAATCAAAAGACTAGATTCAAATACAGACTACACCAAGTGAATATAATTTGTGAAGTGCACAATATAATGACTAGATTTAAATACAGAGTACATCAAGTGAGTATAATTTGTGTAAAGTGCACGATAAAAAGACTAGATTTAAATATCGACTACACCAAGTGAATATAATCTGCGTAGTGAAGTGCACGATATAATACTGGCACAAGGAAGACACAGGAAGTTTATAATACTGTAATGGCAAGACGTCGGCATGCTGGGGTTAGAGAGCTAAGCCAATCTCTCTCACACACTCCATCTACAGACCTACACACAATCACTCTTAACATTACTCAAACACCCCATCATTCAATCAAACGTTTTCTAAATTCTAAATCATAAAAATCAAAAACACTGCATTCTTCCTTGACTCAATTAGCACATAAACCAATGTACAACACAATTTTTCATAAAAATTCAAATTAAACCGATTTTCTTGCCAAAATTTGAATTTATTAATAAGATTTTTTTTAGAACCAAGAAAGAATGACAATATACTGACTCCATCTCCCAGGTTTAAAGTTTCACAAAATCAACTACAATTATATACATCATACTAATTAACAGTATTAATTAAGACTGAGGTGGCGATATATAACAAGTGCAATGACTATAGGTACTACATTATCGGGACTAGTACTACTACTACTACTATTAAAGGGACTGGTACTGTACAATCTATTGCTTATTCCCGCCTTCTACCAACCACTTACAAACACACATAATTTTCATTTCATTAAGACAAGGACTTTTTCAAAAAAAATATAAAAATGTTGCAGTCATTTCCTAATAGAAATTTAAAACCTGCTATATAGCAAAGATAAAACACAGGTAAACTAAAGGGAAAGTAAAACTAAATTTGTCTGTAAAGGGAAACTAAAGGGAAAGTAAAACTAAATTTGTCTGTAAAGGGAAACTAAAGGGAAAGTAAAACTAAATTTGTCTGTAAAGGTAGGAACGAAAACGACACCAAACGAAGGGACTAGGTCATTTTGGCAGCGGAGAATTCACGACACATCTAGGTCAAGGAGACCTAAATAAATTGAATTTGGCACAAAATGCAGGATGAAAACTTTGGCACATGATAAAATTAAAAGAGCACTGCTTTCCACTATGCGGTTTTCTTAAGACATTAAGGTTTTCAAAGATTTTTCTGGATAAATTTTCATACTGATCTATCGGATTTCATTTGCCTGATTTGGGGCTACCAAGGTTAAATAAAACAATCAATGAAAGGGATCAGATTATAGATAACTAGAAATATAATAAAAATGGCATCTCTCTACATAAAATCGAATACACTCTATGGATTGCACTGTACTCTCACACTTCATGCACGCTGATGATGATTGGTTTAACATAACATCAATACTTTCCTGGTAGTACACACACAGAGCAAATACTGGTATTCAATTGTATGGGAAGCTCCTGTTAAAATCAGCACAGTATAAAAGTAACAATCCACCTAATCTACAGAGATTCGACGACTGGCCAGAAACTACTGTCAATCGCTTTTAATTCGGGAGAACTCAATTTTCATTCGTGAGAACTCATTTTTCATTCACGAGAACTCAATTTTCATTCACGAGAACTCAATTTTCGCCTAAACTTGGGAGGTTTTCTTGGCCCAAAAAGAAAAAATAATTTTCCAACATAATCATACTTGGTGTTAAACAAATTGAATCTTTACGAAAATTATGACCACCAATAAATTGTACCGCGTTAAGGTAAGATCGCAAACAAAGTCTCACAAACATAGAGTCTTACGAGATCCAAGCGACTAACAGTGTACAACAATTTGATTGTAGCCTTAACATCAACTAGTCTCAGCAGTGGAGGAAAATAAATCAAATCAATCCCAATACACTGTGTTACTGCTGCAGAAAAAAGAGGATTTCAGTTAAACATCATCCAATTTAAAAATACAATCGAACTAAGTAAATGTAATAATGGATCAGTAAATTGACTACCAGCCTCTTGGTAGAGATCGTATTGTTTGTGTATTCTGGAAGCACTAATTCTCCTTTAATATGAGCATCAACAAGTTGAGTATTTTCTACAGAAATATGTCATAAAATATATTAACTCAATAAATAAATTAAAACAGTTTGATTGCCTTTAAATAAACATGAACAGAGAAGGTCCTGAAAAACTAGTGACTTTCTGATGTATAATATCAGAAGTCAGTTGTTCTAACTCTTATGACAGAAACTGATAATTCAAAACTAATCCTAATACACGAATTACACAGAGCATCAAATCTGGGGACATTCACAACACGTGGGGGACTAGCCAGCTAACACAACATTAACCACATGAGTATTGCTATCAGGTCATCTGATTGGTGGACTAGACATCGTCACCATGGAAACATATTTCAAATTTCAAAGAATTCTCCTCACATGCAAACCTCAGATATATACACATTACTCAATCTTTTGGTCCCCTCTATTTCTTTCTCGAGAAAAAGTCTTGTATGAAAAATAAACTCATTATAAAACATGATCACGACAAGATATACATACACCATTTATAAATGTCATGGAGTAGAAAGATTGCAGGAACAACACACACGCACTGTTGTAGTGTTATAATGCTCAGGTTAAAAGCCTTGAAATTTCCTCATTTGATATTACATCAAACTTTGAATGTTTATAGTTAACAATGCAATCTAAAAATACCAACATTATGCAATGTCAAATCATGTGAATATTGGATAAATGTACGAAAATTTATATGATTGAAATTCTCAGCTTGATGTGCTTGATTGTGATGATGGATGATGATACAGGAATGTTCCCCAGCTCCACATCATTGGAATGCCGAGAGCCAATAAAACCCGGAATGGAGACTTAAACACAACAAAGCTATAAAACATCCAGTCTGGACAAATTCTGCAGTGCATAAATATTCTGTCTTAATTCTAAATCCTTAACAAATCCAGATAACATGTAGGAGGACAAAACTCTTGTTTTCAATCAATAACATAGTAACATGGGACTTTCTTAAACATAGACAGCAATCTAAGGGAGACAACTCCCATAAATCTATGATAACATGGCAGAAGCAATCAGCTCCTGAGGAGAGAGCTTTTCACCTATTCAGGAAGAAAAGGTCGAGTCTTCTCAGTACCCAGTCCATGAAATAGTACAGTGGCAGATTGCAGTACTTGTAGATTACAGTGAAGGACTAAGACGAGGAGAATCCATCCTCTCGTAGTGGCTTGCAGTACTTGTAGCGGTGGTTCATGTGCTGACTGTAGGAGCCCGAGTGGCTGAATCGCTTGCCACACTTCTTACACTCGAAGGGTTTTTCGCCGGAGTGGAGTCGACGATGCTCTGTCAAATGGTGCTTGTGTTTGAAGGCCTTGCCGCAAATTTCACAAGTAAATGGACGAGCACCTGTAAAGAGAAATCCGAAATGCCATGCTACTCAAAAAAGAACTATTCAAGAGTATCATCATCCACGAAATCGTGCAAAGCGTTATCGCACTGTGGTACAATACACATTACATATCTAACAGCCCTCGTACATGTAAATGCTGTGATTATTTTACTTACATGTAAATGCTGGTTATTTTTACTTACATGTAAATGCTGTGATTATTTTACTTACATGTAAATGCTGTGGTTATTTAACTTACATGTAGATGTTGCAGATATATTACTTACATGCAATTATTTCACTTACACATGGAGGAGGGATTATTTTTATTATTGATCTCATTTCATGGATATATGACTCGGCAAAACAAGACTGACACTGTACTGTTCACATACAATTACTGTCGTCACGAGCACAACTAGACACTGTACTGTTCACATACAACTACTGTCGTCACGACTAGACACTGTACTATTCACATACAATTACTGTCGTCACGAGCACGACTAGACACTGTACTGTTCACATACAATTACTGTCGTTACGAGTCCGACTTACCCGAGTGTTCGTATTTATGCCTGGGTAGGGAGCTCTGCTTTGAGAAGACCTTCGCACACTGGTCACATACAATTATTGTCGTTACGAGTCCGACTTACCCGAGTGTTCGTATTTATGCCTGGCTAGGGAGCTCTGCTTTGAGAAGACCTTCACACACTGGTCACATACAATTACTGTCGTTACGAGTCCGACTTACCCGAGTGTTCGTATTTATGCCGGGCTAGGGAGCTCTGCTTTGAGAAGACCTTCGCACACTGGTCACATACAATTACTATCGTTATGAGTCCGACTTACCCGAGTGTTCGTATTTATGCCTGGCTAGGGAGCTCTGCTCGGAGAAGACCTTCGCACACTGGTCACATACAATTTCTATCGTTACGAGTCCGACTTACCCGAGTGTTCGTATTTATGCCTGGCTAGGGAGCTCTGCTTGGAGAAGACCTTCGCACACTGGTCACATGCATACATTCCCTCCTCAGCATCAATTTTGTGTCCCTTCCAGCTGCGCCGCTTCTTCCTCAGTGGATGATCCTCATCCAGCAGTGAATCCTCCAGGTCCATTTGAACCTCTTCTGCTTCCATCTGTCAACAATCATCATCATCATCACCAACATCATCATCAATCTTTTCAAGACATTAAAAGAATACTCTGAAGATTAAGGATGTTCTGCTCATAACCAGCCAAAATTTTAACAACAGTTGTAATATTTTATCTATTACATAATGGCTGTCTATATTCTCAAAACGTTCACTCGAACATGATCAGTGTATTGGTAAAAAGATGGTTCTTTTATCATGCTATGTGGATATATCAAGCCGTTATTATATTTCAATTAGTAGTCTTTGAATAAAATGACATTAGTTCATAATAATCATTGAAAGTTAATAACCATGTTTTAATGCTGAAGAGCATCACATCAACACTTATCCCTTTGAAATCTGAACGCCTCAGGTTATATGTGATGTTCTTCATCAAACAAATGTGACGATAATTTTTTGGGAGAATTTAATTATTGATAAGGAAGATTACATTACAATTCATGAAAAAATGGGCAGGGTGTGTCACAAATGTTTAAGCAACATCTAAATGCCATCTCTTTTTCATGGAATTTTTCTTCTTAAGTACCCCACCACCTACACCTACTATATCAAAGGATCTTACCCCGCCCCCTATATCAAAGGATCTACCCCTGTCCCTTAAATCAATGAATCCAACTCTGCCTCCTATATCAAAGGATCCATCACCCGCCCCCTAAATTAAATGATCCATTCCCCACCCCCTACATCAAACGAACTATCCCCCGCCCCCTACATCAAAGGATCGAAGCTCATGAAGATGTTGCTTGACTGAAGAAGTGCAGCACTGAGATTCCACAAGAAAAGCAAATGAAAAACAGGAACTTTGATGAATATGAAGAGTGCAAAACAAGCACTGAGTTAATATCAGGGAGAGTGTCAACACATGCAATGTTAAGGAGGACAGAAAATAAATGTGCAATCTCATTTCCTCACCTCTTCAGTGTTAATTCTAACTACAGGGAAAAAGGTTAAAAACGTGTGATACAGACATAGCCGTGTACCTGCCGCCAGCTCTTCTTCCTCAACCGCTTGGACTTCAATGAGCTCTCCATCAGGGCCGCTCGCTGGGACAGGCTGACTTCTGCTAGTGTAGCAAGATTCAAGGTGGCGTCTGCCATGGCCCGGCGATACTGCTCAGTGTCACTACAACTGTCACTGGAACAGTTTGAATCCTCATCCTGACTCTCATCAATCACCAGACGACCAGACTTGTTGCCATTTTGCTCAAAGTAGAACTTGGAGTCCATAGGAGTAGCACTATTTTTGTTAATGTCCGTGAAACTTGGTTTTTGGACTGGTTCAGCAGATTTGGAACGATGCTCGAAGTGGTGGTGACTCATGCTAGCTTCCTGGTTAGCTAGTAAGTGTGCCTGTAGAAAGGGCTGGAACATGGAGGTGGGGGGATGTGGTAAGTAGTTCCCAAAGAAGTGTCGAGGAATCATGCCCTCCTGCTGTAAGTATTTGTAGATAGCTGAACTCTGTAGTCTGCCCTCTTTCTTAGGAGTCTCCGCAGTACTGTCCAGCTTTCCGCTGAAGTTCAGGGATAAAGGTTTGTGAGGAGTACTGGAGGAGCTGTTGGAGGAACTAGGACTGCCCATATGTGCCGGTGTGGGGGTCCGGCTGTGGACACTGAGATCTAATGGCTGTTCCTCTGACCTGCTTGTAGATGGTAGGTCTAGCTTTTTCCCATGCGCACGAGTTGTGTTGGGAACAACTGGGATGTAGCTGGACTGGGAGGAAGTCGGATCCTTCCACACAGAACCATCGTGGTGCTTGAAGCGAGCCATGGATGGAACATATGGCACATTCTTCCCTTGTCGTCTGTCTCTAGCCCGCATGTTCTGAAACCACACTTGTACCACTCTCTTCTCCTTTCCAATTTCCTTTCCAATACGGATCAGCTCAAACTTTCTTGGTCTTGGATTCTCCTTGTAATGGGACTTGAGCACTGACAGCTGCTCCTCACTGATGTGTGTCCTCATCCGGAATTTCTTGGAGTCACAGTCATCCTCGTGGTCCGTGTCTGGAGCGCTAAAGCTGCCATTGGGGGTTCCCCGGTCAGAGACTGAGCTACACGGAGAATTCCTGGAACTGTCACTGAAGGATGCCCTCTGTAGAAGTTCCTTATTAGCCTTGCATAGATACCTTTCATGTTGATGTTGATCTACTGCACTATTAAAGACCTCATTGCAGAAGTGACAGAGGATCTTCTCTTTTTCAGAGTCTTCTCTCTCCTCCATCTTCACGTCTGGTTTGATGGTCTCTGCCTGCGGTGTTTCCCTTTTCTCTGGTGGTCTGTCAGCTTCCATTGGTTCTTCTGTTGGTCTAGGTTTGGAATCAGTGCATATAGGCTCTAGTTTACACTCTACTGGTTCTTTCTTGATTGCAGTGTTGTCCT
The DNA here is from genome assembly GCF_947568905.1 of Ostrea edulis. NCBI lineage: Eukaryota > Metazoa > Mollusca > Bivalvia > Ostreida > Ostreidae > Ostrea > Ostrea edulis. The sequence goes on from NC_079169.1 coordinate 13,325,251, forward strand.
TGGACATAGATTTGTGCATGGAAATGAGCTGAGTGTTGGAATTGACATCCGGAGAGATCTGGGCTGTGTTGGCATGAGATGGATTGACACTGTGACATGTTAATGCTTCAGTCTTCGCTTGGAGAGAGATGATTGGATTGATGGGTGAGCTGTGACGAATCATGGAGTACGTGTAGGGGACAAAGGCTGGTGGGGGAGTGAAAAATGGCATGCTTCCTTTTGGATCGAAATGCAAGTATGGAACTCTTGGGAATGGTCCCTGGGCCATAGAGGTCAGCATGTGGACCGGTGGAGTGAAGGATCCCTTGGAGATGAGAGGTTTGGAATAAGTGACGGTGGGCTCCATATGGTTGACCCTGTCAGTGATGTGTGCCTTTGGTCCTGCCACCCAGCACTTTTTGGACGTCATGTGACTACTGTAGGATCCTGAGTGGCTGAATCTCTTATGGCAGTTGGGACATTCGAATGGCTTCTCTCCACTGTGGATGCGGATGTGCTCCTTCAGATGGTGCTTGAACTTAAATGCCTTTCCACATTCCGGACACTTGAACTTGCGAAGGTCTGTGCTTTCGTCGTGACTTATCATGTGCCGCTGTAGTCTGTAAACATTGGCGAAGGTCTTGTTGCAGACTTTACAAGACTGAGAGGTGGGAGAGTGAAGGGCCAGGTGTTTGTCCAGATGCGACTTCTGGTTGAAGGTTTCTTCACACTTGGGACACTGGAAGCGGACCGGTTTGTCTGGATGGGCAGACTTCATGTGTTCCTTCAGTACAGGGATTCTGGAGTACGGCTGGCTACAGTAGATACACTTCAACACCAAGTCTTCCTCCAAAACACTATCTAGATACAGAAACAGAGAGAGTGTAATGTTTGTGTTGTACGGCATTCAGTGACTAATATATGACATAAAATCAAAGAGTACACTAGCCAAAATTTTAGCTTGTGAAAAAGAAAACTTCTGCAGTAACTGACAGCTGGCGGTTCACTTACCATTGTCGAGGCTGTCCTCCCCCTCCTCCTCCACAGTCTCTTGTACATGACTGGCCTCCAGCTCCTGAGCCTCCAGGTCACTGACCGGCTCAGGGTATATAACTGCTGTGTCACTGCGGTTCAGGTACTCTTGAATCTTGTCCTCCTCCGTACTCCTGTTGGAATTAGTCACACATGACGGCTGTTTGTATGGCAACACCACTGATGTTACCTCCTGCTGCAAATTTAAAAGTTTGAAATTTTATTTTTTACAGGACAAAAATCTTCAGATTTTAAAATGTTGCAAAATGAAATAATTCAATTTATGCTTATGTTTTCTATTTGAAGGAATTTTTGTCTGTTGAAGTTATCTACCTTTTCTTGTGAGTTTTCCTTGTCGGAGTTTGGTGTCTTTGGGATAAGTCCAGTTTCTATCGGAGAATCATCATCACAATTTTCATCTGAAATCAAATAATAAGTTTTTAAAAATCTGAAATAAAACAATAAGTTTTTGCTTTAAGATAATCTAAATTTCAGTAGTAAGACTTTATTTCATTGGTCTTGCATTTTTTTTTTTAAGTTTCAACAAGACGCCTACAAGTCTTGATTTACGGTGTGATATAAATTACTTTTATATTCATAATAAAAAACCCAACATTTTTTAATACAATTATTGACCTCAATCAAAACATAGTAGGATTACAGCAACGTTTGTATCAAATTATGAGCCTCTGCTGAATGTCCCTAATACAAAATTTTGACCTTGAATAAATACTTTTTTGACCCAAGACCTCGACCATTTTAAAATCAACCTTCATCCCAGACTGTCTTTCCATAAATAAACTAAGTCAAGTATAAGCTTATGAACATTAAAGCAGAAAAAATTTATCCTTTTTCTTAATATTCAGAACTATAACTCAAATGACAAATCTACCCTTTATCTTAAGGATGTATGCTACACCAGAGAAATTTGTTTTGGATGAAAATTGAAAGATATGTACAACAATATTTTGAAATTGAAAACTTACAAATTTACTTTATTTAGTCAAAAAATGTAGTTTTAGTAGAAAGCAATCCGAATTTTTTTTTTAAAACCCTGCTGAACTTGAACCCCCTATCTACAGTTCAGTAGTCAATGTCCTAACCTACTGAGCTACTCAGCTATATAATGATTTTTGAAATGAATAGACAAATATTGCTGACATCTATATTTTCATCCATGTTTTAAAAGGAAGTCAGCCATTCTGATGATGTAAAGTACCTCCTTAATTCAAAACTGTACCTCCAATACTAAATTTACTCCCCAAATGTCATACTTTCTTTTCAAATTATCATAATCATTGATGTTATAAGCAATCATTACCTTTCTTCTGTAGACTGGCTTTGTCATGGGGACTGTTGTCATGGGTTTCAGCATTGTCATGGTTACCACTGTTTGTGGTGGTTACATCTGCTGTTTTCTGTTGCTTGATATCGCTCACTTCGTCCTCAACTAGAAATAGAAAGAAATTTTTGAATTACATTAATGTCTACAGAGTTCCTCCCCTTCACTTCTAGTGCTCTATTCGATGTTTATCTCCACATCTTTATTGATTCCTGGTCGTCACAGACCCCACTTCAACACCACACATCTGTTCTCTACATCTTATAATAACGGGCCACACAATGGCAGGAGAAGTTAATATCTTGCCATCAACCTAAATACTTTTTATATAAGACTCAGTAAGCTTGCCGAGATAAATCTTTTTTTTTAAAAATCACTCATGTTGTCGAATTTCTCAGCAGCATTTTTAACCATGTGGACTTCACCTAAGTATTTCTTGATAGTCAATGCAAGTTATGGTATATATCATAATACACTAAATTTCTTTGAGAATGGGAATTAAATAATATGTGTGGTGTTTAACTAAAAGCAATTGAATTTTTTATGGGTTTTTTTTCTTCTAAAAAAGATTTATTGTTTAATATCTTAATACTTCACCCCCCCCCCTTTTTAAAACTATTTTCTTTTGGAAAACATTCATCATTTAGTGTCTTAATCAATATTTCATTCATTTTTTTTTCTACTGAGAAACATTCATCATTTAGTGTCTTAATTCAATATAATCCCCAAACTCTGACTCAACCTAAGCTATATATATATATATATATATATATATATATATATATATATATATATATAATATAACACCCCCCCCCCCCCAAAAAAACCCCAGTATTATTATTATAAGAAATGTATACATGTACTATCAACAGTACACTTTTTTAAAAAAAAAATTTAATTTTTTTTTTAGCTTTTATAGTGTACAATAGTCTCTGGGTTTTTAGCCTGGCTTTATGACGAGGTGTAGTCATTAAATCATACTGGAGTTAAGGATGTCATCATAACTTCACCATCAGATTATATTACAGTTACATTTACACAACCTGCTGTACCACCATTAGGCTGATTACTACTGCAATAAAAATCAAATTAGGATTAAGCCTGAAATTACCCTGTCATTTTTTGCCCTAGGACAATTTAATGTAATTTGTGGTATAAAGTCCAAGCTATTATCAGTTATTTATTTTTTACATTTAATAAACAATCACTTTGGAATCTGCACCTGACTGGAGGTTTGGTTGTTGGGAAGATGAGCTCCCACACACGGCCCTACACCAGCATCTCTCAGTTTTATTCCCCTAACATGACCCTATCTGCCAACGATTCACCTGCATTTCTACTGAAACCTGATACTAGAACATCAGTTAAAATCACTGTGAACAATTACTAATACTGCTAACCATGGACCATTAATCTCTGATTATATCTCCTATTATTGTATCAAACTAGCCATTTCACAGGACAATAAAGAGAACAAATTGTTGATGATTTCACAGCCATGTGATCAAACACTTGATGACACTTGGTTGGTTATCTGCATTTTCCTTCAATGATTGCAGAGTTATCTCCCCCTACTCCACATCTTTTTACTCTGCGATCTGCCAGTAAAATGGCCCGAGTGCCTCAAGCTCTACACACATTAATTTTCAAATGATGTTTAATGGATTTTTACTCCAAATTCATTAGTAAGTATAAGTCACAATTTACAATCAATTACGTATTCTATCATTTTTAAAAAAAATTCTTTATCATTATACTTTATTTCTAATTTATCATTCTTTTTTAGTTGTCAACACAAAATGGAATGCGTAAATAATTAAGAAGAATTTTCATGAAATTCAATCAAGCATATGCTAAGAATTAAGCCTTCAAACTAAATATCACTCTTTTAAATAAAAATGAAACATTGCAACTTCAATAAATAATGCCTTCACTTTACATGAATGAAGTAAAAGACTGTCGACCTCCATGAGAATGTAACTAGATACAAGATCACATGTTTCTTTGAGATATTGTAACAATTATTTTCATTCAAAAACACAATTTTAGTCACGAGTAATTTCCTAAAAACTTTGTCAATGCATCATTGTGAACTCGTTAGACATTAGATTTCAAAAGTGGAACTAATAAACGTGAGCTTCCTACATTCAGAAAATTGGTACAAACTGCCCCCCTCCCTGAGTGCCATCACTCTGTCCCTTCTGAGCACTGCCAGATGCAGAGCATCATTAGATCTTGATAAACATGTGACCCACACCTTATCTATTTCTTCATCTCGGTATGACTCACAGGCTGATAATGACCCTCTTTGTTTTTAAGGTATTCCTCTCCAAGTCACATTATGAATGAAAAAAGAAAATGAGAAACACTTGTCATTTCTTACTTCAATATAGAGAGAGACCACTTCAAATGTGAATCACACATCAAAAAAGAAAAAGTTAACTCAACACATACAAGTTTTTTGTTTTCTACATTACAGAGTAACAATTTCCTACACACATGAACAAGATATTTCTTCATACTTGTGAAGCCCTAAACCAGAAATCAGAAATCCATTTAGCTCTTAAGCATCATCACTAGGTCTGCCGAGTCTGTGACAACTTACCGAAGCCCATTATAATATTATAAAAATCCCGCAGCATGATTCCCTCATCAGGTATAATCCCGGCAATCTCTGCAACACTTTCTACCTCCACAGCTCGTATCCACAGACTAAAGTGACCCTAGCCATCCGATTCCTTAGCCTGCTCCAGGTGTGATAAATTAAATATCCAGAGTCCACCTTCTTTAATTCACCTTGTCTCTACCCTACTACTGAACATAATTAATACCACCTTAACATCAGCAGCTCACCGGCCAATCACAGCTCATGGTAGTCAGGATGATAAGGTTCAGTGGGGTTCCCCACGGGGAACTTCCAGGTGAATCCTGTACAGAAGTCACACAAATCACCTCACTACACATTTTGGAATTTAATGGCCATAAATTCTTATTAATGTGCTATAATGAAGCCTGTTAAAATGGGGAGGTCCATCTTGTACATAAAACAAAATTCATACACATTATTTTGTATAATTTTCACAAATATGAAATTCTGATTCAAAACATATGGACTTGGTAGAGACAGGCTATATTTTCTGCTTATCAGAATTTTTCAAACGAGGGTCTCTGCTACAATAACAACAAACCCTGGAAGCCTGTTATCAGTTAAGTATCAATAGCAGACATTTTACTTCAACCAAAACATAACTGTATCTTTCTTTAATAAAAAAAAAAAAAAAACCCTCTCTTAGCTACCTAGATAAAGCTCATTTACATAAACCCCACACATCTCCATCTACCCAGCCCTCTCTAAACAAACTCCATAGTCATTAGCATAAAACCAATTAAGACCTCCTGTCAGATTCTAATGTGTAATTACAGATTTTAACACCTGGTTGAAACAGCCTCTGATGTTATATTGATTTAAGGCAGACTTAACACACAACAGATGTAAAGAGAGAGAGGGGGTGTAGACCATCAGCTACCCAGGCATGAAGAGAAAGCGGGTGGAGTCTTTAACCTGAGAATCATTCCTAGTAAAGATGTAAATGACAGGGGCGGAGTCTTATCTCACCTGTCATTTTTACCTGAATTCTCATTACTCAGGTGAATAGATGGGAGGGGCTCATTTTACTGTGTGAACTTCTATCTAATCAAGGAGAGATCTTCTATATTAACTGATAGAATTTCTCTTATGCTTTTTTCCCCCCTGGTTTTTTTGTGTTGTTTTTTGGGTTTTTTTATACACAGGTCAACTGAATTCTTAATTTAAAAAATACATATTCCTAATCACTGCATCCTATTCAGCAGCCATGGACAAGTTCCAATGAGCAGTGATAAATGATAGGTATCTTTTGATGCATGGAGCCTTTTTGATTGGTGGTAATTTTATCCCTGGGGCCCTGTTGTGTGTTCTCTCTCTCTCAGATCTATCACAGAAAGTGAAATGGAATGTCATAAGAACTACTGCAATCAGAATTATTGATTACTTGTATGGCAGTCCTGGTTTTCTTATTGTATTGAGGTGATAGATCAGGGAAGAGATGTATCTCCAGCATAGGCCATGGTGGATCACGGAAAGCCATTCCACATGGAACAGCCTCCTGGATTTTTATTGTCATGCAGATTAAAAGTTATGTCACATTGGAGAAAGTCATTAGTTTCTGAATGCATTGATCAGGCTCTTCCTCATCACTCAGTCTATCAAAATCCAAACTTTCACAGACACCCCACTTGCAATATAAACAAATAAAGAAAAACAAGATTTAAAACTCTCAACTGTTTTGGGGTTTTTTTAAAAAAAAAAAAAAGACAAATCACTAAGCATGCTTTGAAAATCACCCAGCATAACACAGTCTACTCATCTTTGGGGAAAGATTACAAAAACATTTCACTGGACTTTTTCCTAGAATTTTTACATACAATCAGAAGATTAAAATTTATCTCTCCCAAACTTTGAAGATTATAATGCAGCATGCTGCAGTGCTGGTGACTTCTGACCTGTATGGCTATCAATATTCAGAAATTCTTCCCTCCAGTCCATCATAACTGGACATTAATTACATGAGCCGCCACAGTTAGGGATACTGTTAGAATGCAATTATGTTCATTGTTGCATGGACCACTGGATTTCATTCCAGCAAATTTCAGATGAAGAATATTCATTAAGCTGCCTTTAGCTGAGATAATTGGATAATAAATTCTCACATCAACCAATCCCCTCCATTCATTTCCAACTAATGACCCAACTCCAAAAAACATAAAATTGGGGTAAATATTCCCAACTTATACAAATTATAGATTCTCCAGAGTTGTTTCCCCTGATCACATAGAAATAAAATTTACCTATAAAGTAGAAAAGCTGTAAAAACTCTTTCATTATACACTGCATTGCAGGTTAGCCATTTAGTAAGGAAATAGAAACAGTTACTCCAAGTTTGGATGCTTTAGTTTGGGCCAACCATTTCAACAAAAATCAATGCTGTTAATTTCAGACCAGTTTTAACACAAATATAATGGCATTCACTGGCATCTGTTTATAACATTATTTGACTGCATCACAATGGATGTCTACCAGCAATCATAACTAGCTCAAATCATGACCCAATTCATTTGTTTCAAGTTTCTACTCTATCCACAAAGCATCTTTTATAACAAGAAGAGAAAATTTTGAAACCGAAGAAAAAGAATAAATTTCAGGGTATAAAATAGAAATTGTCAGTTTCAGGGACAACATTCTAGTGTTCAAAAGAAACAAATAAAAATGAATCTATTTCTAGAGAAGAATTCAAAATACATAACATCTCAGGCACTTACCCATAGTGGCTGCTCTTGTGATGTAAAGGTGTACGATGGAATCTTTGTTCTATACCTGTTCGGAGCAGAGCCAAATTTTTACCCTAGCAATGATAACGTGCACAGGTTCACACAGGTACTGAGGAAACTCAATACACCTCAACACAGCACCATCGCCAGAACACAGGTGATGCCAAGCCCTCTCTGAGGCCCCTCCCCCCCTACTCACCTTGTATGCAGGTAAAGTCTTAATTGAATTAAGATAAAAACAAAAGCCTTATTACCCTCTGATAATACTCTCTTTACAGACCTGTGTCTAATTATACCTGCTATCTTCTTTTGGAGATAGAGCCTGCTTTCCCCCTCCTAGGCACCTCACCTGATTCACCTTTTTAGATATCACACCTGCCAAATATTTTCTGGTTACATAGATACAGGTATCTTAGTAATATTTACATCAGCAGCACCGCATTCTTTGGTGTGCATCATCAGGTGTTTCAGCTTCTAGCAGCCATACAACCTCAGTAAGCATCTCTTTCTGTCTGTACAGACAGCTATCACATAGAGGTCGCACAGGTGTTAAAACCCCGAAAAATCTGTTTCAAACCATTTTATATTTCATGCAGAAATGTTAATTATGACATGAAAAATTCTTCATGAACCATTAATATATATATATTCATCTATTTTCTCCTCTTTAAAGATAAGAATAATGAAAAGATTTACTTGCTAAATGCTATGATTTTCAACCCTTTCATTTTGATTGTTTCTTTGAAAAGCTAAAAACTCCTTTGCTGCACCTCCAAACACGTGGAAATAAAACAAGAACTTGTGTGAACCACCTTGTAGAGGTCTCCCTGATTTGTAGGTACTTAACCCAGATCTACAATATACAGTACTAACAGGTGCTTGTGATGCCCAATATTACACACCATTAAAGAAAAATTTACAAAAACTAAGAGGCTCCAAACTTCATTTCCATCCTACTCTCCATTATCAAATGTTATGACACATAGGCAAAATACCAAACGATAACAACAACAAAATAGACCCCCCCTTCCAAATTTTAAAATGTGTACATCAGAAGAAAAATTTCCAGTATAATGATTTTTTGAGATTTTGCAAAGAATACAAGTCACCATGAAGAGCATTTTTACGTGAATAATTGCTATATATATTTTATCAACCTGTGACTAAGGATATTTTCTATGTGTTCAAACACTTGAACCTTTTAAGGTAGTGTGAGCCATTAAGGGCTGTAACATTCAGATCCTATGCTTTGATTTTCACACATTTTAAACCCACTAACACCCTAACAAGAGGGACTGTTTCAAAGCAGAGTCCCCCAATTCAAGCTAACTTAAAAGCCTAAGTGAATTAACTAAATCAATACCAGATCTTTAGTAGTTACTGCTACAGAGATGTTTTATTACAATTTGGAATGACAAGAGCATTTTGTTTTTCTGTAACCCCATACATGGAAAAGCTCTTTAGAGCTGCAAGACCCTAAGATGCTACTGAGAGGCAAGTAAACATTCCCTGAGATTACGAGAGGCCTACAGCCCACCTCAGGTTTAGCTGGCTACTGTCGACTTTACCAAGATACCAGACGAGTGCTTCAAACACTTAATGTAACCCGGATAATTAAAATCAATCTACGTTTGATACATCATTACATCAACTGCCTCTTCTAGTTATGCAGACAATAAAATTCCTACTAATTGATATTGCGATATTAGGAGCTTTTCAATGACTAACTGTCAACAAACAGTTTGTTGAAAATCAAAATCTCTCTGACACCCAGCTAAGTACCAGCAAAAACACTATACCCAACCAACTCATTTCCTTTTCTCCAGATTTTAAAATCTGTGTTTAATGTTCATTAAAATTGAAGTTTCCAGTTAGATATTCCATTAAAAATTTATATTAAAAAAAAAGTAATTCTATATCCTTAATCAGTAACAAATATTCACGATAATTTAACAGCAAAATATGAAGTTAAAAACATCAAATGTCCCCACTTCTAACATAAACCCCAACAGAGGGCAGTCTCCCCTACCTCTAATTTTATTCAAACTCAAAATTTTATTTTTGTTTTACCAGTGGCACAGTGAGGTCCTGTTAATTCTAGAGAACCTGGAACAGTTGGCCCCCTGGTGATGTAACAGACTCAAAGATCAAAGCCCCTGATATCTTAATCTATCCTGTTCACTCAGGGGATTTCTCACTGGACCATGCAAATTAAGTTATCATGGTGGGACTCACCAAACCTTATAATTAGCATCTGTGAGGAAAAATTTAACTTTCCAATTCAATTTTACACATCCTCTAGAATTCAAACAGTCTCTTTTTCTCTTCATTATTTTTCACTATCACATTTCATATAATTTTTTGATCATTATCATTTTTGCATATATAGCATAAAGGTCATTTGATATCTACTAATTTAAAAAAATTGAGGTTTTTGATGACGCATTGGTGGGAAATTGCAGTGAAACTGTTTTTATGATGTGTCACACCCAATAATATGATAGAAAATAGTGAACATTCATAATAGTATCCATTACGACTGAAACACATACGTGTAGCTACAGCTCTCTGGATTCTCTGTATTAGAGATCATTACAGTCCCGCTAGACAACCCCAAAACACAAATTCTAGTCAAATAGGAAAAGTAAAATAATAATTGCCTAATAATTAAATTTTTTCTGATGTTGAAACACATTTTGAATTTTTTTAACTACATTCTAAAGAGAAAGAATCTTAGTAACATTTTATTAAGCCAACAAACAAATAAAAATGTGGTTCTTTTCCTCAAAGATTTCTCCTGGAAAAAAAAAGGTGTAAAAACGTTTGTCAAGGGATTAAGTGCCCGGTTTTGTCATATTTCCTTAAGAAGCAGTGTTTGTATCTCAAGAATATAATTAACATGCGAACAATGGCTGATGAATCACATCCTGGGCCACATCAATAACTACAAAACTTTTTTTCCTTTGTTCTCCCAGTGTTCCTTAGTAGGAGGGCTCCCAGTCGAGCTCCGTACAAAAGCCCCAATCAACTCCGTCGTCAGACCCCGTCACACCGAGGGTGAACACGGCCTCCAATGACTCGCGTGCCACGCATTAAAATCAAGTGTCTTAATATCAGGGTATACCTTGCTGAATTTCCAGAAGAAAAATACTGTAATTACCCGTTTGCAAGAAAAGAGCAACTCTATCTTGTCGGTGGAAAAAAGTCTCATTTAAAAATCTACTGCTCTTGTCAATTTTTTCCCTTCTTCTTTAATCTAGAATTAAAGATCTCAAATTAACACCCTGCACTTACAAAACAGAAAAGTCAAGACCTTAAACATTTGAAAATTTAGCAGAATTTACAATAGGACTTAGAAAGTAAATCAACGAAGGAGATCAAAAATCCAAAATTTTATCTAGTAATGATTACAATGAGCCTGTTCAGTCAAAATACCATTTCCAGAAAATATTATCAGTACATTCCTCTTTAATGCTTGTTAAGTATGATACATGAAATTCAGACCAAAGTAATATTCATTACAAAACAAAATAATTAAGCAAGTGAGTTGCAAATACCCAAAACTGCATGGCCATTAATTGCCTTTCAGAGATACCATATGACACATTTGAAAGAAGCCAACCAATTCCTAAACAGATGCACATTTTAAGGTACCCTGAGCTTTTGACATTATACATTTACACCTTGCCCAACTGATAATTACAACAGCATTAGCAAGTGAACACTTTGTTCTGCTAGTCCTTTATAAAGGCTGGTAAGCTTATCTCCAGCACAAGTCCCATAGGGGCAGTATCCCTCATATGCCATTATTTGTAAGGTTTCAATTTATAACAGAACCCCAGTTTGAACTCCTGCAATATGGGGTGCTCATAGGGAATAAGGTAGAAATAGGTGTGAAGTGTTCTCCATAATCTAGGGCAGGAAGACAGGCCCTCTAAAAATCTCGTTGAATTCACAATCCAAATGATGCAATATTAAATTTCACAATAAATGATAAAAACGAATAGCAGAAAATTGATAACAATAAAATTAAAATAAATGAAAATTTTGTGCATAGTTTTGTATTATTGACAATATGGAATGTGGAAATTTCTGATCATTAAACAGGCATTTTTCCGCTCTTTAAATTGATCTCCGGCACGTGCTGACCACTTGAGGACATGTCTGTCTGTGATGTGAGGACAAAAGATGAAGGAACTGATTGTCATGGCTGAGTAAGCATTAATTCTCCAGATCGTTAGCTCAGGTAAAGAAAGGTCACGTGAAACGATCCATTGGATGACATTCCATCTGTGGCACAAACAGCTCTACAACTCCATACCAAGTTTAGTCTTCAATAATCAAACTAATTCATTTGTGGAAATCAAATATACCCTTTTATGTAATTCTGATTTCTAAAAATTATTCATCTCAGACAATCAGAAGAATATTTCTACAAGAAATATTTTTTCCAATGTGGATCCATTTAAAAAATGATTAAAAAATGATACACCAAATAATCTTAATATACTCTTGTCAAGGCACACCAATAGAGGTTTCACCATCCACGTGAGAGCAGCAAATGCTTTCAAATTTATCAGGAAACAAATCCTAGAACACTGTTTTACCATAAATCTGATTACGGACCACATCTCGGAGGCATAACTGCATTCTAGGTGTGAGGGGCTGTGGTATAAATATGTATGAAATGCTGGTCTCTCTCATCATTCCCACTACTATTGATCAGCTTTTTTTTTTCTGTCTGATTCAATGCACCAACACATCTTTTACAAAACTCTTCATGGACTTGTAACATATAGGAATATCTGAGAGAAAGTCTTTCAATTTTTACTTCATAAATATTCAGGAATGTGAAAGGTAGCTAAGGCATGCCATGCAAATTACGTTAAGGCACCAGCGATGCCGACTGGGACAAAATCGTTACCTGACCAACAAGTCAAAGCAATTACCATGGTAACAGGATGATGATTAGTGGCGTTGGGTTATTCCATCAGAAAGTGCTGTCCTAAGAGACCCAATGAAGTGGAGAAGCATTTAGTTTTAATGAACACACAAAGCCCAAATTCCCATAATGTTTATATCCACTAACAGTCCAGAAACTAACAACACATACAGTGGGACTATACACATTGTGGGATTTGTGACAGGGGGCAGGATTCCTGACCTTTAGACCCGAATGTCCAACAGGCCTCTCATACTCTGTCCTTCAGTAGAGTACTCTACCACTACTAAGTTTATAATGAACTTGGTTTTTATGTACAGTCACAATAATTAGTAGAGGGCACACCTTCAAACCTCAAGGAAAAACTCCAAATTATTTTCTGCTTTCAATATTGTTCAAAAAATTAAATTTCCCCAACAAATAAACAGGAAAGGCAAATATACTTTTACAAATACTCTCGAGACTTCAGTGTAAATTCACTATTACAATAAATTTATTTCTGATCTGAATTACAATAACATGCCTTCTACCTAGGCATTCCTAGCATTTCAAAATATCACCACCTCTAAACTCCCTGCAGGTTCCCCCAACAGAAGCTTTCTCTGAAATTGCTTATGTCAACAATACTACACCTAAAGTCACTCAGACAGGACATTTTTCATTCCGTTACCATGGAAATCTGGTGAATTTGATACAGCAATTTACCTCTGATATGATGTATATTTATTGGAATTCTTATAAACCCAAACAGCTACCAAGTAAAACTGCATCGAAAACATGGGACCATTTGTAGTTCGGCTCTGTAGAAAAATGGCTTTATCTGTCAATACAGCAACAATCAAAGAGATTTCATTCCAAATAATTTCAGAGACAGAGAGTGAATCTGTTGGAAGGTTTGATGCTGTTACAAAGATAATTTTTTTTTTAGAATACTGGATTAACTTGAGACGAGATGCTCTGGGACACAGAGTTCATTACCGTAGTAACAATTTGTAAAATATAAATGAATTTTCAGTGTCTCAATACTTTCTGCATATCTTTTCTAATTAAAACAACATGCACAGTTAACTTAAAATAATATAAAAAATACACAAACTAAATCAAAATGTTTACCTTGGTAGATTGTATAGTGAGGAATACATGCTTTCTCAGCAATACTGCTCTCAGAGTAAAATACCACCATGTCTACTTGTTATGAACTATCAGATGTCTAAGAGTCTGTCATTCATTTATACAGTATTTATAACCCACCCTCAAAAACAGGGAGGGAGGAAATGGTTTTTATTTACAAATAATCCCTGCATCACACTTTCTATTTTGGATAATCTTCTCTGCAAACAGATTAACAGAGAGGTAAAACATTAGACTGCCTCCTGCTAAGGATGTCATGTTCTTCCTGCTGTCAGGTTTAAACTTTTGTCAAACATCAGACAAGATAATCAGATTTACACCGAGGATGGACACAGGATGCACAATCTGTAACATTTAGACTACTAACACTCTCAGAACCAAAGTTAAATGGTCACATAATCAGTTGTATAAATGCAATATATAATGACTCTGTAACAGAGAGAGAGGGGGGGGGGGGGGAGAGAGAGGTAGAGAGAGGGGGGAGGGAGAGAGAGAGAAAGGGAGGAAGATAAGGGAGAGGGGGAGGGAGAGAGAGAGAAAGGGAGGAAGATAAGAGAGAGAGAGGGGGGAGAGAGAAAGAGAGGAAGATAAGAGAGAGAGGGGGAGAGAAAGGGAGGAAGATAAGAGAGAGAGAGAGAGACATTACATGTGTTCTCCATACCTTTGTATTCAGATACAAGACCTTCAGAAGGAAGAGACATTGTTTAACTGTACAGTGTACCTTTAATGTAATATAAGTATGTACTAAGGATGTCCACTAAATGACTCAAAGGTCACGACCTTTGTACCTTTATTTATATCACTCCAAGACCATCCACACTCTGTTAAGGAAGGAAACGTGGCCATGTATTTAGCGTACAGGTATTCCGAGATATCCTGTTTTACAACAGAACTCAATACGCTGGATTTCCTGTGGAAATTTGCCTCATCATAATGTACAGCACAGACAGTGCAAACAAAACTACTACCCAAAGAAAAGGAAGTTTTAGTCAAGTTTTAAGTTTTCACAGAATTTTCTCCCTACATGGCCAGATTTGCTCACGTTTCTTCCTGAGAGAATTTCCTCATTGCTGTAAACTTCTATGGTCAGTTTGGAAGCAGTTTGTTCCTCACTGATTTTCGGCTGATACTGGAGTTTACATGGGACTTACCCCATTCTAAACATTCAGAGTATTTTATATCAAATTAATTTCTTTATATATGAGGAGGTAATAAAAATAGCTGTCATCAGTTTTGTCATGGTTCAAAGTACACAACTGTTATTGTGTGTGTGGTGTTTATTTGAAACAGATGACATCATTCGCTTTGAACAAGTGCCCCACCATGACTTCTACCCTCTCTGAGCTGCACTGTCAGTACTTATGTTTGCTAAACTACTTTTCTACCTATATGAACACTTCAAAAATATTTCATAATGGCGGTTTCCACTTGCTTGTATATTTCTATTCTAATCCTCTTAGCCGACACAGGAAACCGGAAACTTCGACATCATGTGTCAGTTATAGATACAATTATTTTCCTCCATTTATACACCTTAGTGTTACTCACTGGAATAGCCATTTTTCTGTGAAACATCAACTTCTTTTTGTTGGGATGGGATCATCAAGTTTTCCCCAAAATCTTATTCAGGTCATCATGTCCTTACCCTCATCTTCACCTGCTTTTTATACTAATACAGTCACCTGCCTTATAGGTTACAAACATTTCACTAAAATTCAAACAAAGCTTAAATTTTCATTAACGAATCTTTTTGCAAATTTTTAGTTATCGGAAAAGAGGAATAAGGTTTGGAAGGGAAATCCATTAGGGCTGACGAATAAATCAATGACAGAAATTAACGACTGAAAGACATAAGAAACAGTCAAATTTAAACACAACACTCTCTCAGATAGTCCCAATCTCCACGCTCAAGCTCTAATGAGAATTTTCCCCAACTCAAAATTAAGGTTCTAGAATTAAGACCAACCATAGACACAAAGACAAACACTGGTTTGATTTTCCAATAATTTCTTGCAAAATAACTCGAGGGAGAGAACTCCAAACCCTACACAGTTTATTCCAAAAAATTTCTACCAGAATTAGGAATCAAGTTCCCATATCATTTTTTTTTTTTATTATCATTATAAATGGCCACTTTTTGGTTTCATAAAGGAAGAAGATTTAAATGTGATTTCAGAATCTCTTCCTTGTTACAAAGTAACATTATATAAAGATGTGGAAGCAACTTTCATATCTGCCAGAAGAATGATTCATTTACTAGAATTTCAAAGAACATAGAACTTTATAAGAAAATGCACTTCATCAGTTGAAAGATCCTTTCCAATAGTATGCATTTGAACTGAGGTTCATAACATTTTTCAACATTTAAGAACTGAATGAAATTGGTAATCAGTTGAAAGACCATGCATTAATTTCACAGCTTCATCACTGTCTGCAATAAAGAA
Source organism: Ostrea edulis (assembly GCF_947568905.1). Classification (NCBI taxonomy): domain Eukaryota; kingdom Metazoa; phylum Mollusca; class Bivalvia; order Ostreida; family Ostreidae; genus Ostrea; species Ostrea edulis. The sequence goes on from NC_079169.1 coordinate 13,341,488, forward strand.
AGTAAAATTAACTGCTTCTGCCTGGACGAAGATGGAGATTTTTGTTGACTCTGAGAAGAAATCAGGTTCCCGTTTTAATCAGGGAGCCCTGTGTATTGACACAGAGTTAAAACGGAATGAATCCAGCAGTCCACAACACCAAGATCCCTAGCTCTGCTACCTTTCTGAGGAAAGATCAATCCTTTATGCAAATATGTGAACATTTCGTAGTCCTCGTATTAATTTGTTTTAAGAAATTTGAGAAGTCAAGAATTGATCAAGGCGAGAGTTAGATTAGCAAAGAAGTTATCATGTACCAAATAAAGATGAATAGCTTTAACCATCCATTAGCAAATACAACAATAAAGTAACATCCCTACGGTTGCAGACTTCAAACAAAGCTTGCAGAGCGGGGACACTTCACACCGACCCAAGCTCTCCTTTTGGGAGAACAAGTCCTATGTACTTGTGCCACCTGTTTTCAATCCCAGTTAACAGTGAACTAGTGGAGTAATTAAATTTCGAGGACATACCATATGCACAGTGTAAACAAAACAGGTATCCCGTTACACTCTTCAACACCAATGTCTTCATAAACAAACAAAAGTAATATCTGACTATACTTTTTGTATTAAATGACAGAACTTTCCTCACTGCATTCAATCTATAACCTTGCTGAAAATACCACGTTTTCTTGTTAAGTTATAAATATATTTGCCACTATCAATTTTGAAAATTTTTCAATTCTTTTATCCTCTGATATTTTTTTTCTTCTCATGCCATTTTTAAATACAAATACTCTTATCTATGAAAATGTTCAGAATTTTCTCCATGTTTCATTTAACATTCTGTACAATACCTCTGTCAATTGTGATATTCTTTGAATTTTGAGATACCCCTTCCTAATCGCTTTTTCATTGACAAAACTCCCAATTCATGAAAGCATTAGAGCCTTGTACTTTTTGACTGCGTGATGATGCGTTTCACATTATTTTTCATAACCGGACGAATTACCATATTCTATCTGTCTGATATTATCTACACTCTTTGCTGTGGGAAGCGGCCATCTGTAGACACACGTCTCCTCACAATGACAGGAGCATGTGGACCCGTTACGGATATTTTAATGTTACCCTTAATATTTAACCCGATTCTAAAGAACAAGAGTAATAATTTCATAATTGAACAATTTTTAAATAGCATGACATGTTGTTATCTTCAATTATTTCTCCTGCAGTTGAGGGCAAATTGAATTAGTGCAATATTTTTTTTTATTATTTAGTATTCTTTGCCCTCTACGGTTATAAAAATCATGTTCTAACATCACTGATGTGGCTGCCTAGCTCACATTTCAAAATCTGTTACCTTGTTTTTTCTTTCAAAGAAGTGTCATTATAATGCTTGCAGTTACCATTTATGAATTATAAATGGATGCAAAACAATTAGTCACCAAATATGAAGTGGTTCCTATTGGGCTCCATTGATAGAACTACGTCAGCAGCTAAAGAGGATTTGTACCGATTCCCAGGGCATTAATGTGCACGTAGAAGTTAGCAGGATTGGGGGATAAAGAAACAAAACCCCAGTGTTACTATACACCACTAACCAACATTATCAAGCTTAAAGCAGGAATACCTTGTCTACAATGTATTAAGCAGATTCTCTACATTGATTCAATAATCAAATCTTTTTTTTAAATTGACATTCTGTATCAGAATTAGAAACCCCCTTTTTTACTATATTTTGCCTCTAGACACTTTATGGTACCAAATATTTCACTAAAAACACTATCAACACAATCAAGGAAATGAGCTCCGTCATTAAATTCATCACTGTCTGCAATATATTAATGAAACTGAAAATTGAATTCCCATTTATTCAACATCTAAAGGGTCCGAAAGAGACTTTGCCATGCAAATGCCAGCTAGATTTCCGCAAAACGACTCCCCATGGACCAACTAATCCTTTTACCTGCTGAAAGGTAAAAAAAGACAGAGTGCAGAATTGGAATGCAATTGACAGAGTGTAATTAATCACCTAATTACTAGTAAGGTAATGTGGATTTCCTCTGGAGGTCCATCAACACCAGCAATTCAATTTTCTACCTGTCACTGTCAGGTAATGGAGCATTGATAGACGACAGCCACAATGCTCCAGCTACACCTGTAAACCTACCCCAAGTGTGATGACAAACACTACCAGTATAGCCCTTCTAATGACAGAGCGAGTAATTATACTAGTGTCATTAAAAACCGGAAATTTCATCAAACTGCTCCAGATTTATCATTTACCAGCACTATAAATGAAGCTCGGCTCTACAGCTCACCAGCACTCTGAAGCCTGGCTATAGATATATATAGATATATATATAGCTTAGCTCAAACTGAAATGGAGTCTTACACAACAGATGATGTCTCCCCAATCCATGGGTTCAATATATATATATATATATATATATATATATATATATATATATATATATATATATATTGTGGTAATTAGGGCTATATGGACCGTGTATATTGCACTGGGTAGCTCAGTGGTTAGAGCACCTGACTATAGCAATGCAGGGGTCCCGGGTTCGATTCCCAGTGCAGCCATAGATTTTCTCCTCTTTCCTATATACATATACTATAATATATATATATACACACACAATATAAAAATATCACAAAGCTGATTAAGTATACTCGACTAGTTTCTTTAATTCTTCAGAAATATATTCCTTTAATATATGTTTAATACTAATATCTATATAACTAATTTGAAATCTACGAGGTGACTTCAATGGCAGTACGTGTACGTTGTTAATGTGCTAAGGAATCAGTACTCTCTGTAAAACAAGGAAGGAAGTGACTGCCGCGATTGCATCAACTTCCTGCAAGCCAATCGACACCTGTGTACCCCATGATAAGAGACGGGAAAAGAATCCACCATTGTTGCTGGTCAGACAGACAGACATTGTTAAGGACCCTGTCTACCATACACACATCAAACGACCACCAAGTACATCAGTACCTCTCTATCCACAAACTAAATAAAGCTCCTTATGTTCCTAAACTGTTAATATTACATTTCATCATATTATCATGCTGCTTTTATGTACCAACTGGTATTGCCATGCATTCTTTACATATCACATTTAGAGTTTTTGAAACAAGGTGGGGTTCCGCGAAGGATCCTTGAACATTTGTTTTATCCAATTTAATTCTCTTCCTTTCCCTAAGAAATTCATTTGATATATCATATATACACAAACTGTCTCTTATCACTTGACCTAAAATAGTTTCTGCCTTTGATATATCTTTACAAATTGCAATGATAGCCATTCCCTCATGAACGCGATGCAGATGTAAACCTATGATAAATATAGTATAATAAATGACTGGGAATGCTGACAGAAATGAAAACAAGATGTCAATATGAGAAATAAATTTCATAATTGAAAATGTGCTTCATCATGTTCATGCCAGCATACTTTCCATGAAGGCGGGTGTGAAGCATACCAGTTCATACCCTCATGTAATTTCTTAAGAATCTTTTCTTTTTTATCTATTTTGAAACTGCTTTCATCTGTGACAATGAATACATGTTTGTTGCAAACTAGTTTGACCTGGTTTTTAGTATTGTCTGCATAATCATTACCAAATATGGCGCATCATCAAAGTCAAAGGTAACATACAGCTCAACTACTGAATTTTGTCAACGAACTTATAACCAAGAGCTCAACAACCGATGCCAGTAAATCAACTTATAACCAAGAGCTCAACAACCGATGCCAGTAAATCAACTTATAACCAAGAGCTCAACAACCGATGCCAGTAAATCAACTTATAACCAAGAGCTCAACAACCGATGCCAGCAAATCAACTTATAACCAAGACCTCAACAACCGATGCCAGTAAATCAACTTATAACCAAGAGCTCAACAACCGATGCCAGTAAACCAACTTATCACCAAGAGCTCAACAACCGATGCCAGTAAATCAACTTATAACCAAGAGCTCAACAACCGATGTCAGTAAATCAACTTATAACCAAGAGCTCAACAACCGATGCCAGTAAATCAACTTATAACCAAGAGCTCAACAACCGATGCCAGTAAATCAACTTATAACCAAGAGCTCAACAACCGATGCCAGTAAATCAACTTATAACCAAGAGCTCAACAACCGATGTCAGTAAACCAACTTATAACCAAGAGCTCAACAACCGATGCCAGTAAACCAACTTATAACCAAGAGCTCAACAACCGATGTCAGTAAATCAACTTATAACCAAGAGCTCAACAACCGATGTCAGTAAATCAACTTATAACCAAGAGCTCAACAACCGATGTCAGTAAACCAACTTATAACCAAGAGCTCAACAACCGATGCCAGTAAATCAACTTATAACCAAGAGCTCAACAACCGATGCCAGTAAATCAACTTATCACCAAGAGCTCAACAACCGATGTCAGTAAACCAACTTATAACCAAGAGCTCAACAACCGATGCCAGTAAATCAACTTATAACCAAGAGCTCAACAACCAATGTCAGTAAACCAACTTATATCCAAGAGTTCAACAACCGATGCCAGTAAATCAACTTATAACCAAGAGCTCAACAACCGATGTCAGTAAATCAACTTATATCCAAGAGTTCAACAACCGATGCCAGTAAATCAACTTATAACCAAGAGCTCAACAACCGATGTCAGTAAACCAACTTATAACCAAGAGTTCAACAACCGATGCCAGTAAATCAACTTATAACCAAGAGCTCAACAACCGATGCCAATAAATTGGGCTTGGTTCACAAAACAACAACATCCACCAGTCTGACGGCCTCATGTTTCTCATTACAACTGATTTTCAGTTAGAATTATCTCAACATTGAAATGATCATAATCAGAATAGAAAAGAGAGGACTTGCATCAAACATGAAATAACTTAGAATAAAACCCTGTAAGTGGTTTTGTGTACTCTTGAGCTCTCAATCTCTTCAAAGTTCCCTTCAAAATTGAAAACAAAAATGCAATACTTTGTGCTTGATTTGGGCCAGTAAATTTCTCTTCGGTTTAGTACACATTTCAGCTGCACAGGCCCAAATGGCCATTCAGTGCTCAAAAATGTTTTTGACACAGACTGAAAATATTCTGAATAATACAACCCACCTTCAGGTAGACCACTAAAATATGCAAGTATATACGGTAAATCTTTTGATTGATCTTGAATTGATTAAATTATTTTTTGAAATGTCAAATTTTTAAACTTCCAAACACCTGGTGTGCATATAACCTCAGTAAATGCCGTAACCGTAGTAAAAATTGCCAGATCCGTCTTAAATTTCCAAGCTAAAATATTCTCTCAGAGCATGTCTTTGTAGATGATAGCAGATAGTAACCTTTTAAATCATCACTAATAATATATCTTATGTTCATTGACCACAAATCTGAAGTGAATCCCAATCTTAATGTGCTGTTTGCTTTGGTGAAATAAATCTCTTTCCAAAATGAGTAATCCTATTTTGATATGCCAGTATTAATTAAATTAACATACAAAATAAGATTGGAATTAAATATATAATATACTTGGTGATACACTTATTTCAATGATAATGTCTCTTTGTTTTGCGGATTTTATTCCTGTGAAGATTTTCACGACCTGCCATAACATACCCACAATATTTTCTGATCAATATCTTAAGAAACCTTTCGTTGATAGACATCAAACATGGTAAACTGGTTGCCCCTAAGAAGTAGATGACCCTATTGATTTTGAGGTCACAGAGTCAAAGGTAAAGAGACTATCTACTCTGAACACAGGAAGATATTTTCCTGCACTTGTATCTTTTAAATCCATAGCTTGACAGACATCAAGCTTTGTATACCAGTACATCCTATGAAGTAGATGACCCCAATTGATTTTTAGGTCACAAGGTCAAAAGTCAATAAGTATAAAACTATGTATATATAATGCAATTCCAATCTTATTTTTATGTAAGTTTTATTAATTCATAAAATAAACCATGAAGCTACTAAGATCGAAAGAAATATGAAATTTTATACTGCTGTCATGTAATTTGTGTCTGATCAATATGAACTTCATAACTATACATTGAGTACTATGAAGACACATTAAAAAACATTGTTAACTGTCAACAAAAAAATGGAGGATTTAAAATCCACAGACTATATATATGGAACATACAGTATACGTGATACACTGAGAATTTATCAATATTACGAAATTATGTTCATTTCATTCACCGATAACTTTGTTCAATGGAAAAAAGATTCCATTTGGTATACAAGTCAGATTATCCTTTGTCAGAAGTAAAACTGCAAAAGTATAACACTACTCCGCGTACCGTTATAACTAATGTACACAGCAATTGCTGTGAGAATCGCCTATCAAGAAAAAATTCAAAGAAAACTCTAAAACATCAGTATAAAAAACTGAATAAGATGGTTTCGTGTCTAATAATCATTTGTTACTGACAGCGGTAGGATTCTAGCAACACTTCTGATAAACTTTGGGTGTTTTCCGGTTATTGTCACCAGTTAGATCAATGTTGAAACCCTGGGATAGTGTTATACGTCATCATTTCTCGTGATCTATTTATAACAACAATGTAATGACATCATATAGAAGCGCATGTTTGTCACATTTTTATGATACAAAATATCATCACGTTAACACCGAAAATAGTTTTATAAGGTTAGCAACTCCCTCACTTTGTGTTGGATGGATTCTAAAGACTGTAATTTACACGAATAATGGAGTATGACCTACTTAAACATACGATACCCATAATTCTTTTAATGATCAGAGAGGACTTACCCTAGACTTTTGACCTTAAAATCTGTAGGGATCATCTACTCCATAGGATGTAATGGTTTACCAAGATGTATGTAAAGCAAAGGATTCTGGAGATTTTGATCGCAATATCTTCCTGTATCCAGAGCACTTCGACATTGGGACCATAAGGACAGGTGCCCCTTCTTTCAAGTGTGGGGGAGGGGGGGGGGGCATAAAAGGTACTGTGATTGATAAAAACATCATTAGTTTGAAAATTCATTGTTACTGACCTACTATGTAACTGTAGAGATGCAGCTGATGTATCTACTGCCTTCAGGTCAGTAACCACGGAAACAAATCATAAATTTCTTTTAGATTCCTCTTAGTTATTGTATGATAAAAAAAAAATTCACACTACAGACCACACCACCCAGTGAACACATTACCATTGCACACTACAGCCCACACCACCCAGTGAACACATTACAGACCACACCACCCAGTGAACACATTACAGCCCACACCACCCAGTGAACACATTACAGACCACACCACCCAGTGAACACATTACAGACCACACCACCCAGTGAACACATTACCATTGCACATTACAGCCCACACCACCCAGGGAATTTAACAATGTGTTACCGTTATCATCATAGAATTATGTATTATTTCCTGCTGTCACCCTCCCCAACTCTGAAACAAAAACAATTTTACCTGGATGAGCCATGTGGAAATTCAATGTGACAGGTAAAATTGGTCTGGCATTTACCTAGACTAAATTAGATAACCTCTGGCCCCTGTGTGTCCTAGTATTTTCAATGTCATTGATAGAAATTAGGCAGCTTATAACAGGTACAAAATTTTAGAGTGAAATTTTTTGAAATTGCACTCCCAGGGAACACTGTGGTAATCTAAAAGTTTTCCCAGCATTTTCAATATCTAATATCCTCAGATGTTCTCTGTTCCTAACTTGCATATTATTTGTCTTTCTTTCTTTCTTTTCTTTGGTAGGGTAGAGAAAACAGAGAGAGCAGTAAAATCTAACACAGTAAATGTGTATTTGTTATTATTACCAGGAATTAGTCTGTTTCACTCCTGATACACCTCCTCTTTGTGGTACAATCATCCTTTAACTAATCACATTGATCACCTGCTCAAACCCTCACCTGAGGTGAGACCAGGTAAACAGGTTTATTCAATGGGTAAATACCTGAGTGGCAAAGAGTCAACTGATAGTAATCGCTTTTCCAATATTATGACGATCATCCTGTTTAATTGTCAGGTTGTTAACAGAATCATGCTGATTATCGCTAAATGAAACATTTACGGATTTAAAATAGAGTTATTATAAGAAGGTGTAATTATCTTTTTGTTACACTTAAATTCTATGAAAAAAGTTTCCATTTTCAATACAAAATGAAGATAAGAGTATTTATGGTAATGAACGCCTTCATTTACATTTTTCAACAAAACGGCAGCAGCACATAAATTTAAAAAAACCAATAATGCTGAATGAAGGATTTTATGATTTGTTGAATGCATCTTTTCTTTTTATAAAAAACCGACACTTTCATGAATTCTCATCATTGTGAGTGCATTCAGGTGAAAACGCGACAAGGTATTTCTTGGGGCGGTCTTTTGTCCTGGCACGTGGATGGCGTGCGACTAAGATTTCACAGACTCGTGATTATAATTCACACCGCTTAAGGTGATAAAAAACCAACTATTATATTTGTTAAATGTGTAATAGAGATGTTCATCCAAACACTACCCTTAGACACCTAAAACTGTTACCTTACGGGGGTGAATTTATCCGTAAAAAAGATTTTTAGACTGATTTCTATAGAAACGTGACCATTTGACATGATCAAAGATGAAATGGTAGCAACATCTGTAATCATTAAAAAATAAATAATAAAAAAAAAAACCACTGTAGCCCTCAGAATGTTTAGTTCAATTTATTTCTCAAATAATGATAATATATATTTTAAAAAATAATAAATTTTACTCTCTACCTTATCATATTTCTTAAATATCTTTCATTGACATTTTCCTCTGTTTCTTTCTTCTGAATTTGACATAGAATAAAATGAATTTCATGGACATACAACATGCAAATGACAAAATCTGGTCCTTGTTGCTGTTTCAATGCTTGTGAAAAAAATGAAAACTAATACCATGTTTACCTAAAGTGCTCATGAAAAGAAAATAACTTAAGAGAAGAAAAGAATTAATTTTGGAACTAAAGAAAGAACCTTTATGTTGTGAGATATCACAAAATTGGCAGGTAATTTGCATACAATACATTAGCAAATTTCAGGTGTTCATTCCAAAACAAAAGACTCTTTTTTCATAAAAGTGTCATTTCTTCAACTATTAATGAGAAGGACACCTGATTCTTGTTTTTCTTTTCTTGAACATAATGGGAGGAAAAAAGGGCAGGTTTCATGCACTGCCAGGTGAACTACACCAGGCTGGGTTGGAGGCCAACAGAACAAAGTTAATTTTGACTTAGGTTTGTATCAGGAGCGCAATAAAGGAATGGCCAGGGGTGGGTTTTTACACCTCTAGAATGACTGTCATTAATTTAATTACAGTGGACAAATTATGAAATAAGAGTGCTCTGAAAGTAGTAATATACCAATAAATGTTGACAGTTAACTGGAGACAGATGTGTTATTTAATTAACTGGGTACCTTGAGGACAGGTAATTTGGTATTGAGGGAATATGACATCCATCAATGGGATGATTTCAATTGTGAACATCAAGGGATACCTTAGCAGGAATTGCATTTCTGATTATTACTTAGCATAATTAAATTACATAGATGTTAATTACAGATGCTGGAATAGATACAATTGAAGCAGAGCAAGGTGTACTTAAAGTGATTGAATTCAATTGAGTTAATTAAGGTGGGATTACATTTGGTCCAGTCTCAGGTGAAATGGTGCATCATTTCCCTAGTACAGATGGTCCTTTACCCAGAACAGAAAACTTGAGGCCTTGAAGCCAGAGACCGAAATAGAAATTCTTAAAATTGTCCACACACAATCAACAGAAAATTCAAAGGAGGCTTTATACTTCAAAGTGATTATTAAGCACAACCTAATGACCAACAAACTAAAGATCAAATGATTCTTTAAGTCTTTGGGTATCTTAGAACCTTTAAATAATCATCCTCAAATCAAAATTTCCCTGTTAACCATGCAAAGATGGTCAAGCAAGAATAAAGTGAATTAATTTTCATCAAATCAAATTACCTAAGGAAGGAAACATAAATTTAACTTTAAGGAAAATAATTAAAATTAGTCCCGCTGTCTTCCATCTTTATGGAAGTAAAAACTGTGCAGTGAAATAAGTACCTCCATTGGTGAATCTGTCTGCTAAATATAAACGGTGCTCGAGAAAATCAATAGAAACACAGTTCTAGATGCTCCTGTTAGAAAAATTATTATTGACTATCAATTTAATATGGATATTTCACCCAAAAGAGAGAAAGGACCTGCTTACTGTACATAGTAAACTGTGCTATTGTAGTTTTTTAAATTTTGAGGGTTTTTTCCCCCAAGCACTGTCAAACACACATTAACAAAAACACCACAGTTTAAAGGTATGTAGATTAATAAATTAACTGAAATGAAGAGGAGTGATAATACTTCCATATTAACTAGTGACGTAAAAGGTATTATGTACACATGCCAACTCTACTACTTTGTAAACTAGAACTGGATAAGTACTTATTTTTTAAACACATGCTAACATTAGACCACTTAAGCCCTGAGGATGTGTCTGACACAATGAATATATAGAACTGATGTCAGTGCCTCATGTATCCATTCTGGGAGGAAATTTTTAAAAATTAATAAACCTTCAACATTTTATTCTAATCATAAACAATGAACAAATCTTCATTCTTTTAAGGTGAACATTTAAAAAAAAAAAAAAAGGCCTAAAAAAATGTATTGTAAAATATTTTACCTTTACAGAATCATCCAATGAAATGAGAGAAAACAACATCCCTAACATTTATTTTCTTTAATCAACAACATCGTGAAAATCTTACAACAACGAAGTGTTCAAATCGAACAACGTGTCTGTCTCACAAACGAAATCCTCATCCTGAGTGGTGGTCCGCCATTGCTACGCCGTATTATAATGATGCGGGAATAATTTCCTACTGAGTCTAATTTAAGGTCACATAAACTTTTACCTTTACACAAAATAGCTTTGATAAAACATACAGATAGTACTTTTCAGGCTAAATCTAAATGACAATTTACTACAAAATACTAAATTACATTTGAGCATCTCTCAATCTCAGCAACTTGCCTTCCCTGTAGCAGGTATCGAGAAGGTAAAGTCACCGTAAGCAGTATTTCAGAAGCGCGCCTCGAATTGATTTTCTTTAAGTGTGGGTGAGTGAAATATAACTTTATTAACTTTTTTGATAGAAAAGGAACCATGCAGTAAAAACTTACCATTTTTTCTTTTAGGGTTTCTCTGCTTTCTCCTTCCGCACCTGTCCGTCTCTGCCATGTTTTCATTTCACCACCAACCTGGTAAATATTATTGCGCATGTACTACTACATCAAAAGACAGCTTCCGGTCATATTGAGAATTTGTCCCCCAAAATGTTGATTTTATTTAACAATAAAAATGACAGTAAACTGGTATCAACCTGGTTTAGGTAACGTTTATAATTGTAACGGAATATACATTGTGCTCATCACGCTGACTTCCTTGTTTACAATTTTTTGCCGAGTTTGAGCGCGATGGCGCACGTGAAGTGATGGTGTAAATTTTGAGTGACAGAGTGAGTGATGTGTTCACAGGTGCTGCATCCGCAATCCGTGTTCTTAGAAAATAGGACTATAGATATATACATATATTAAAAAAAAAAAAGGAAAGATAATATATATTTTTTCTATCGCAGAAAGAGTTACGTTAGTTTGTTTTCTTGTTTTTCGTTGTTGTTTTCCTTTTAAAAATCTTCCTTTCTTTGTGATGTTGAGGTCAGAATCCATTTTTAAAAGGAATATGTCATGTAGCCTACAGAAGTCTTTTGAGGTAGGGCCTATATTTTTAATTAATTAGTACATAAACTATATAACTGTACTGATCTTTTAACAAAATACGACAAAATTGCAAATTTTGGTTAAACTTGATCTTCATAATTCCTTTCTTTCTTCTATAATTTGATGTGAAATTTTCTAACAAGGTGTACTTCTGATGCCCCGACAGGACCTCGCTGAGTCACACGAGGCACAGCAGAAAAATGTCTTGGAGGCAAAAGCAAATGAAACTCGACACTCGAAAACAACAGAATTGAGTTTGAAGTAAATCGGTGATGTTAAGCACCTTACAGCTCTGTTATCACCGACTGCCATCAAAAATACAGGTCCTGCACAAAGAAAACCTACAAACAGTTTTCTAAACAGGGGCGTCAAAGTTTCTTTGGGTTTTGAAAGATATAGAAAAATATACTTCTGCTGTAGCACCGGTAAAAGTTAGTTATGACACATAGATCTGAGATAACGGTGAGAGGGGGTAAGCTTCTGTATGGCGCGATAAGACGGTGCTACCGTTACCGTGCCAGTCTTTGTGTTCAGTGTGGCTCACGTCAAACTAACTACTGCTACTGGAGATTGTCACATCCGTATGCTGCCGTTATCGCGGCATGTTTCTTTTAAAAGCTGTACATTATTTTAAAAAGGCGGTAGTTAACTCACCTTAGAAATGCAGCAATAATAAAATATTGTGATTATCTATCTAATCTTTTTTATATCCATAAACTTATGATTTTTGTCTTAAAAACTTTACGATAGATTATGGTTAATTAATTTTTACGTTTTTACGAAAACCTCTATGATATAATGTACGCAGATATTTGATGACTACGTAATCAATTAATCAATAATTTGATCAATAAAATATGTTCAAAACAAACTAAATTACCTGAATTTCAGAGTTTCTTAATTTGGCTTGTCCTGGATTTTGATGATGGGCAATGAAGCTCCTTCAGTGGCAGAGAGGTTGGAAATAAAGATCTAGGTAGACTAGGCTTGCGTCTGTGTATTTGGCGGTGCGGAAGACGCCCCCACCCTCAGAAACTCTTACCTGGTCAAATATATACACAACTTCGCGCCGCCTTTGATGATGTCTAACACCTGGCGTATCGCTACCTGAATAAAGACGCGTGCCGCACACGCGAGTCCTTGTCCAGGTAAGCTTGTGATGAAGATGTGTAATCTTTGTATATTGCAGGGTTTTTTCGGACAATAGAGGGCGGATTAGAAGCCGGGTACAATATACACAGAGCGAGGAGTGGCTGAGTTACAGAAAAAGTACAAAGTTTGAATTAGAGCATCATTTAATCATCCAAATTTCCTTTGTACATCTATCATATTAAATTAAAACAAAAATAAAGTTGTTTACTTTCTTAAAAACAAACAAAGAAAAAAAAAAGAGAAGAAAAAAAATTAGCATAAAAAGCGAGGGTTTTTTTTTTAAGGGGAGGGGGTGTTGTTTGTATTCATTATCATTTTGGTTGTGTGTGTGTGGGTTTTTTTTTTTTATCGTTTTTTAAATTGTCATTATAATTATTTCAGTGTTTTATTCATTTAATCTTATTTAGTTTACGCTGTATTTATTTCAAGGAAATAAAGAGTATTATTAAATACATATCATTTGAATTGTTGAGATTGGAAAACAAAAAAAAATTTCACGTTTTCCTCTCTCATTATAATAAGTTAACAAATAAAATTTTCACGTTTTCCTTTCTCATTATAATAAGTTAAATAAAATTTTCACGTTTTCCTCTGTCATTATAATAAGTTAACAAATAACAAGTTCACGTTTTCCTCTCTCATTATAATAAGTTAACAAATAACAATTTCACGTTTTGACCAGAAAGGAAAGAGAAGCAAAACAAGAACTGAAGAACAGAAAAAGACAGGGACAATTATACACACAAGTTAAATACTGAGACAAAAAGCTAAGTCATGAAATATAGGAATGCATACATAATGCGAAATTTAAACAATATGAATTTTTACATGTGCATGTACACCACACAACGGACAGTAGGTATAAATTATATGAACCACAATAAACAAATGAATAAAAAAGCAGAAGTGACAAATTTACAATATGAATGATATACAGTACATGTAAACAAGAGGCAAGTTTTCAGTATGAATGATAAAAGCAAGAAACAAAATACCAAACAATTACAACATGAAATAAATGGGCAAACAATGAATAAAGCCGGATTTGTAGCTCACTAACATGACGAAGCACAATATGAAGTTTACATCGTTTGGGAGAATCAAAGCATTTTCAAAGGCTTAATGATATATTTCTGTACATAATGGGATATTCTATCGTTTTCTTTATGATTTAAGTTTCCACACGATGTCTTGATGAATTAAATTTCTTGTCGACTTTTTTAACATCGTGTCTATATATGTTCGTTGAAATTTCCATTAGACGAAAGAATAGAGCTAAATATTTATGTTCATTTACTTCAAGGATGGGTATAGAGTTCATGACTATTGGTGGATAGTTGATGGGGTTTTGCTTTCTAGAAATAAGCAGACTTTCGATTTTGTAGGGATTAAACTTGATCATCCATTTTTGGGACCATTCGTGAATGTTTGTTAAATCAGAGTTTAAACTTTAGGGTTTCAGCATCTGGGATGAGATTATCTATTATCAGAATTATATATATATATCGACGAGTCGTCTGTAGTTTAGTAGAGCAATACACTTCAAGGACAATTTAGGTAAAATAAAAAAAAATAAAGGCCGTAACATAGATCCTTGAGGAACTCCAGAATTTAGATGCACGGTATTTGAAAATTTTCCATTCAATACGGCTTTTTTGTTTTTGTTTTTCATATTTTTGTGTGTGTTTTTTTGTTGTTGTCTGTTTGGTTTTCTGCCTGAAAAATAGTCTTTGATTAGTTTATGATTAGTTTTTTATTAGTCTTTGATTAGTTTTTGATTAGTCTTTGATTAGTTTATGATTAATTCAAAGACATTTCCTTGTATACCTAAATTGTAAATTTTGTAAAGTAAACCCTGGTGTCAAACTTTATCAAAGGCCTCCCAAATATCGAAAAAGACGGTTCTAATTTCTTTTTCTGCATCTAGGGTTCCGGCAATTTCGTCTGATAGGTACAATAATTGGCTGTTACATGTAGTCGAATCACCTTTTGTAAATCCGGATTGGTTAGGGCTGATAAGCTTATGGAATTTATAGATACACGTCTCAAAAACTTTACTTCTGATACTTAATAAAGAGATTGGGTGATAGTTCTCGACTTTTGGGGATCGTTCTTCGTTCTTTTTAAGTATAGATACTATATTTTCTATTTTAATCTTATTTGTGCGTTACACACTGACAGAGTCAATGAAATCCATTCATACAAAAGAGAAGTTTTAGTTATAACTAGTGAACTGACTCAACAATTAAGCTTAAAGACTCAACAATTAATTTTGGGAATTTTCAATTTTCAGCAATTTCTCGTTTCTGTGGATCTTTATTACGAAGAAATCTTCACACAAGATTCGCCACTGACGCTGAAAAGTAAATTCTCACAGATATAAATGACATCTTTATTATTTTATTTTTTACAGAATAGTTCAGAGACTGTCAGACGTTTACCATTTTAAATTGATTAGGGCTTTATACGAAGTTTAGTATACATGTATATTGCATTGTATTGCATAAAAACACTTTAGATATTGAGTCTAGGACCCATTCCTAAGTTTGTGGTGATTTTGTTCAAATAAATAAGTCGGAAACAGTTTTTAAAGGGCGCATGGTGTTCTTTATTAAGCAGGAAATCATTAACGATGACGTCAATATTCATGGGGATGCACGTCATTGAATTTAATTTGCTTTTTGAGGGGAAATCCGTTGTTTAAGGTAGCTCCACCCCATGAGACTTATCGAAATTAATGGTTCAAAGTAGAAAAATTGCATTGATTTCCACTTAATATAGGTTGATTTAATCAATAAAAGAAGAAAGTATAATTATATGTTGCTAGATTTTTAAAGATGTCAGACACACATATAACTGTAAATTGTATATGCCCCCCGAGGGCCCTTGATTGGTGAATAAATAAATATATATAACCAAAGTTATATCAACATAAGAAAATCTCACATTTTCATTTGAATAGCATGATAAAAATACTTAAAAACTGGTTAAAATGTCAAAACTTTCAACATTTTCAAAAAACTGCTGCTTTATAGATTTATATGAATTAATTGTGGATATCAAGGGAATCATTGTGTAATAAACATACCAGCATAGGAGTTATTGGCGTTGACAACATTTTCGTAATATTTCTAGAAAATATAAACTTGTTCAATATCAAATTGTGTACTCGGTGAACAAAAGTTCTTCCAAAAGATATGTATTTTTAGCGTATACCGCGAAACTTTTGCGAATAAACGCGTGATTCTAGCATTACAACGCGAAGATTAAGCGTTCTTGCACGAAAATTTTGCGCTATAACGCGTAAATTTTGCTTTAAAACACGAAACGTTGGCATAAACCCCAATTCATCGATTGAATGTGCTCAATATTAAAAAAGTAGCATGAAATAATTTGTTCATTAGAATGAAGAACAATGATAGACTTGTCCAGCTGTACTTTGTAGTTCTGTTTATCCATATCTCTTGATACACATGTAATTTGAATACTTTAAAATTATCTAAGCAGATCACCTATTTGCATGACCTTCGATTCCATGCATTGTACTTAAATTTTGGAACATTTTTGGTGCTATTAATTGTCACATAGCAGAGGTCTTCCTAGGCAATAAAATACCATGATGTTCAAACCAAACCAAAAGCATATCAAATGACAAAGTGGTAAAACAGCAAGTTGCATAGGCTGGTGTGAGAATTCTGTAGGGGTTTCCCAAAGATGGCAGCCAAGGGACATGACCTTTGAAGAGTGAGGATTCATCTATCATCGGAAGAAAAATACTTAGGTCACAAGTGCTTTCTAGGAGCATTCTAACGAATTTTACAGGTTATCAAATGAATCGAAAGAAAATGTAGATTATGCATTGTTTACTCGGTAATATAACGTAAATTCAGAGATTTCGTGGTTGATAGTTCTGTGAAATTCTGTGACATTTTAAGGCTTGATTTCAATAAACGATTTTTTTTACTCCAATGTTAAAAGCTGTTGTTAGCTAAGTAACACTGGTATCAATTAATCATATTACATTTGTACAATTAAGAATTCTACTTTGGATTCAATAAAACTTCAATAGCATATTTGTCAAACATTCTGATGTGTATGTGTGTAAAATGTTTGCGTGTTAGCGTGTGCACATAAAGTTCTTTAAGGTTACATATAAATGCATAAACGTCAGTCTTCATTCATTGCACTAAACACGGGTCCTGTTTTACATAACAATGTTCATATAAAATATTTTTGCGTTATAACGCGAAAATTAATCCTTAATTCATGAAAGTTTTCCGTTATAACTCGAAACTTTTGCGTTTATATTTCCGATAGTTTAATGTGATAAAGTTAACCTCACGCCTATATTCGGAAAAGTTTCGCGTCAAAACGCTAAAAAATGATTTCAGCTACGTTTATCTGAACGCACGAACTTCGTAGCCGCTCTCTGGCAGAGGTGGGTATACTTATTTCTTTACGTTTTTATCTTTGGTAGAGTTCGTACTTTTTCGCTTTATTCAATTATTGGCCTTTTCACATAGGATCGCATTAGCATCCAATATATATAGGCCCTAGTTGAACACACATTTTGTTCGATTTATAAGTTTGCACAAGTATTACCCGTGCATTTGGTTTTCCCGACCAACTAATGTCCTCGATTATGGAATATCAGTATGTTATTTTGTTAAATAAAACAAGTGTGACATTGCGAACTTCTAATGAACGCATTACAATTGATTTGAATCATAACAAATCAACTTCCTATTTATTTTTACATACTTTAATCTTTCATATATGTTATATTAAGCATTTAAATTCACCCATGGAGTTAAAAGGTGATAACAGAAACACGGTATTTCACAAAGTAATGAGCCTGGCGTATCTTATGAGTGTCTTAAGAAACTCTTATATGATCTATCTTACGACAGATCCTAATTTTTTGAAACCCGGTCCTGCACACTAGTGGGTGGCGATATTTTCCTTTACGTAATCGGTGAATTCAGATCTTCCAATTATAGAATCAAATTATTTATATAGTTGATTTTATCACATAATTTTCCATAATAAGGGCGTTTGTGAATTTCATATACCGGTTTTCGTTATGAATATTTTCGAAACTTCTTTGGATGCCTGTTTAGCTATGCTATTACATGTACATCAGATTGAGTTGGTAGACATGTTCCATGTGTTGGCTACAAGCATTTTTAAAAGCAATGTTAGCTGTCATTTTGGTGTTGATTTCGTATGTTTGCTTTTTGTTGTTGTGGGTTGGTTTTTTTTGTTTTTTTTTTTTGTGATTTACTATTTCAATGACAGGAAAAAAATACGGTACATAAACTTTTGTTATTAATATTTGTGTTATGGAAAGTCTATTCAGAGGATCTGAATGAAGCAAAATTACAGTATTGTCTTCCCGTTCAAAAATTAATTTCTATATAATGCTATATAATTTATGAAAATAAATCCTTTTATCCTCTTAGGGATCCGATACCTCACACTTAGTTTAATTTTATCAATGATTATGGATAAAGTTAAAAATTATGGATAAAGTTAAATACAAACCCACCACAATAGTACATTTTTACAGCAAAATAAAATTTTCAGATTTAGAGGTAGGATTGCTTGTACAAACATATTTGGTCCATCTAATGAAATTTTCACTCAAACTATGAAAGTGTTGTCGTGTTTGACATCATCTAAATGACACAAATCTGGCGTTTAAATTCTAGTTTCTTAAACAGAGAAATAATGCATGAGACATAAAGCTTCAGTATTGGGAATGAACTAAACATGAGATTTTTAGAAGAATAGATTAAATTGAAAGTAGCAATTTTCTACTTTTATTCAATAAATATTTTTTAAAGTCCCCTCTTACAGAATAAAAAAAAGTACATACCATTCATTAAAATTTAAAGAAAATATTTCAAACAATGCGCAATTTAGAATATAATACACTCCATTTCTGAAAATTTTAGTATCATTTGATATTCCTTTCACCTTTCATAAATTAGAAGCGAATCCAATAAGTGATGTTTTCTGTTCATGAAATGAAGACAAACATTTTTATATATAACATATTGCAGGGAGTTAAGATCTGGGCTAGACCATGAGGAGGAAATCAAGACCATTTTACATGTATCTTACACAGGACCCCAATATGAGTTAACACGTAAAACAAAGGGACCCCATTAATGGCGGCTAAACCTGTGACCTTTTCTTAGAATGAATGTGTCTGGGAGTGTCTGTGGCCGTGTGTGTGTCAAACTTTTTCTCGAAGAAACGTATTTTTTAAAAATCACAATATCGTATCTGTCACTTCAGTTCTACGCGGTCTTGGCAGTAAGACTTCTTGAAATCTCTCGCCCCAAAGGGACTTCCTGTTCGCCGCCATCTTGGGAAAAAAATTCTGATGTTAATAAAATCTCAAAGACTTTTCCTTTGTGAAGAGAACTTCCAGTTATCGACAATGATTGTCCTGGCCATATGACAGACCCTAACTTATGATAACTAAAATCAAGCGTGACATTTACGCTAATTCCCCCCATTATTTCGTGCGTGTGTTGCGCGTGCCTGACGAGCGGCCATTTCTATACCTTTTGCAATTTTCCAATGACGGTCATATTGCAATATAGGAAGCCCGGGAAGATGGACTTATTGGGCGTTCTGCGATGTTGAAGTTGTTTAATTCCTGCGTAGCACGTAGAGCCGGAAAAATGAAAGGGATTATTTTACGGTTAATTCCACAACACTTGTCTTTCGTCCTGTATCATATTCACTCATAATCATATTTGTAAATACAAAATACGCAACCGCGAATCAGCGCTAATGATGGATCTGGGCCGTACTTAACACAGAGATCACAGACTCAAACTTACTGATCATCTACCGGAAATGATGGGTTTTATTAATTCTGAAAACGGTAACGATTTAGAATATTAACCGTGGAATAATGATAGGGATGGTGTAATTTTGCAATGCTTTAAGTAGAAATTTTAGACGAAAAATTACCAATTTAGTCTTTACATTCCAGATGTTCATTTTGGGCTCATTCCAGGCAACAAAAGGCCTGCAATCTCCTCGGTAGATATCAACCTAAAAAGCTTAAGAATAATTGAATTTTAGAAACGAGAATTATAGAACAAGAGTAATGATTCGATGGTAGGCAACGCACGATATTTTAATTGAACAACGATTACTGATTTTTCAGAAATTCTACTTTTATTCACATTCAATATTAGGTTCCGGGTACATCGAGGAGGAGTGCTCACCGTGACGTACATCTGAACCTCATTTACCTGAGATCGAGAGCACTGTTGAGCTCATCTCATTAACTCACTTATAAGGAGTGAAAAATATTGCTCACTCTTTTAACCCCTTGCCTATCCCTTCACATGTTCTCCCGAGTTTTAACAACTCTGTATAATGCTATTTTTTCGTCACGATCTTGGGTTTAACAGATTTTCTGATTTTGAAATAGTTCATTCTTGATTTTGAGAGGAAGATTGGGATTATACAAACATCTCATTTGAATTATAGAAATTATGAGTTTTTGAAATAAAGTTTTCTGAATGATAAAATTTATTTTATGTATGTTGAAGGTTTCTCCACCCTCATGTGACATCGTTCGTTTTTCCAAAATTTAATTAAAACCTGTACATGATAGAAATAAATGTTTTTGGAGAAATATTTCATTCACTGGGTTTGAAAAGATTTGCTGAGCTGATGATACTAAATTCGTATAAATAACCATTTATTTGTATATAATTTTTTTTTTTATCATGGGCAAT
The DNA here is from genome assembly GCF_947568905.1 of Ostrea edulis. Lineage (NCBI taxonomy): Eukaryota > Metazoa > Mollusca > Bivalvia > Ostreida > Ostreidae > Ostrea > Ostrea edulis. Next base: position 13,362,255 of record NC_079169.1, read on the forward strand.
ACTAGTAGTAGCTCCTCTGTAGGTAATATCTATACTGTATGTCTATTATACAACGATTGCCCCGATATCCACGATTGATATATATTTATATAAAGCACCATTTTCTTTTTTTTTCTTTTTCTTTTTATATTTTTGAAACAAAGATTTTGTAATTTTAAACAGTTTTTGTGTATTTGTATGATGCCGCTTAATGAAATTGTGCGATTTTCTGCCGTTGATTTTTACGTATGTCTGACATCTTTAAAAAGGTGACAACATGCACATTTTCTTTAGTAATTGAATAAGTTAAACTACCGCTATATAAGATGGAAATCAGTAGTACAGTTTTTCTACTTTGAGCCATTAATATCGATAAATCAAATTAGGGTGGAACCACCTTAAACTTACGAAACAAGCTAGGAAAATATCGGGCTCGTGATTCAAAAACTTACATAAACAGTCTAATGATGAAAGAACCTCAAATTAAGTTGATACAATGTTAACTGTGGAGCTCTTCGGTGAAAATAATCTATCTAGTTCAGGAAAATAAAGAGACCCCTGGTAAGGATTATAGGGATATATGTGGCTACTTTACCCCTGATAGGATTATTTAGGATATCTATGGATATTTACCCCATTGGAAGGTTTATATGAGATATCTATGGATATTTACATAATTGGAAGGTTTATAGGGAGTATCTATGTATATTTTACCCATTGGAAAGTTTATAGGGATAACTATGTATATTTTATCAGTGTACCAAGAACGGCCTAACAATCAATATGAAACACGTCAAACAGCATTTGACCCAATGATAGGTTGTATTGGCAAACTAGATCGTTAAAGCCCCCATAAAAGTTTGCGAAATGCTGACTTTAAACGAGACTGTTGAAACCCCTGCACTATCAACTTGTTTGTCAGTAGCCTGCCTCGATTTCAAAACTGATCATACGCAGAACAAGCTCTTGCGTATCAAATCAGTTGAGAGATATAAACCCCACATGCAAGTGATAGTGGAATATTGCTACATAAATATAGGAAATTGACGATGGAGAAGCTGAAATCATCCCGTTTGTCATAAAGTTGAGTTGTTGGTTTGCCGTTAATATCTACTTTCAATAAAATATCTAATATGAAGCAGAAGTGGACGTATATCGAATCAACATTTGTGTGTAGGATGTAAGTAGGGGGATTATAGGTGATATTGTTTGTGGGTACGTTACTCCTAGGCGAGTTATAAGGGATATCTGTGGATATTTGACCCCAAATGTATTGTATATATTATTGTGAAGGATTTGATCGAGAAAATATATATCACAAAAGAGAGAAAGAAAGAGAAAAAACGTGAAACTTTGAAATCGTATTTTTTAGTTGGAATTTACATTATATATACAAATACCTATAGTATACACTATTCTTAAAGATGATTCTTGTGAACATTCAAACAAATGACTAGATATGCGCCATATGTGCATGTAGTTCTTCAATTATGAAACATTTGGGTCATGGAGTCACTCAACTTTTTATAACACTTAACGCTGAAATGGGGGCTGGGGAACTCGAATTGTAAGGAATTAACGGCATATCTAAGTAAAATATCATTTTATTCCCTAGCTTGAAGGTATTGGCCTTTGTCTCCAGTGGAATAAAATTACAGTACACATAATCTTTTTTCAAAACTACGGGAATGAGCCGTAATTGACGAAAGTAACAGACAATGGGAAGTTCGCGTGTTGTTTTGATCTGCTACCAGTACATACAATTTATGTCTGTTCCGCTGGATTTTCAAGGTCCTTTTGGTATGAAAAGATCGTGACCTTGAACTAACGTTGACACAAAAACAAAAGCCGTGACACCCTCCTTTCTGTGTGTTTTAAAAGGTACATGCGTACTGCTGATTGAGATTTACCTTTCTTTCCGAACTAACGTGTTTAATGTCTCCGTGATGTCCTTATGTAATAACGCAACGTAAACTACATGTACATGTAGGGCTATTTGATTTCATCCTCAGATCAATGATTCGGTCAGTCTGATTTGTGTGAATGTATTCATTGCGGGCGTCATCTCCTATAACATCTAGTCGTCAGATACGGGCGTTGTCATCTATAACGTCTAGTCGACAGATGCGGGCGTCCTTTTCTATTATGTTTAGTCGTCAGATGCGGGCGTCATCTCCTATAGCATCTATTCGTCAGATGCGGGTGTCCTCTTCTAGAACATCTAGTCGTAGATGTGGGCATTCTCTTCTATAACGTCTATTCGTCAGATGCGGGCGTTCTCTCCTATAACGTCTATTCGTCAGATGCGGGTGTCCTCTTCTAACGTCTAGTCGTCAGATGCGGGCATTCTTTTCTATAACGTCTATTCGTCAGTTGCGGGCGTCCTCTTCTATAACGTCTATTCGTCAGATGCGCGTGTCCTCTTCTAGAACATCTAGTCGTAGATGCGGGCATTCTCTTCTAAAACGTCTAGTCGTCAGATGCGGGCGTCATCTTCTCACGTCTAGTCATCAAAAAGAAAACGCCGACGTCGGTAACAGTTTTGACATAGAGTACATCTTTCGTAGAAATAAGAATAAGGACCTGACAGACTGAATTCATTGTATTACATTATGTGTAAAACACTAGTAAGATGTGCACAGATCCAGGAATTGAAAATAGCACGCTATATGCTACAAGTAATAAGACAGTTTTTTTTCTGTTTTCTATGCGTTGTATATACATGTAGGTTGAGGAGAGTGTATTCCTAGCCCTATGGCTATTTGCAATCTTCATTAAATAAATAAAAGAAGACAGTCACGTGGTCAGCAATCAACCCCGCGCTTTGATTCTATTTTCATGAATATCGTCCGAAGGACCTCCCCATTTAATCGCCTCTTATGACAAGTAAGGGGTAATGAGAACCTATTCTAACCCGGATCCCCACGGGATTGGGAAGGAAAGGGTGTGTTGAAATTGATGTCACAAATTTAGACATTTGATAGTTTGAGGATGGTGTTCCCCAATAATAGTACTTGGAGTACTATTATACCGGTATATGATGCATAACGACTCGGCCATATATTTTAGATTTGTTATTTTAAGAAAATAAGTTTAATTCTTGAAAATACATAAGGGTATGAACTGTGACGCTTCACGCCGGTTTACTTCATACTCCGCTAGCGTTACATGAAACGGATGCTGGCGTGAAACCTTCATGTATCTTCAAAAATGAAATTTATTTCTTACGTATATGTACATTCTACTTTCATTTCTACCGGAATTCCCAGTCGTTAAAATGGACGTATCTAGGTACTATATTAATCAATATCCATACGCGCAGTGTCAACAACTGCAGCGCATCCTCGAGAGAATGATTATCATTGGAATTTGTAGAGGTATCATAGACTAAAAGATTGAAAATGTGAATATATTAATGAGGGTATGAACTGTGTCGCTTTACTTCGGTATACGTGTACAGTGTACTTCATGAAAAGTAAGCCGCCGTGAAGCGTTGCTATGGCACGCCAAATTCACAAAAATGAGCTAAACATAGTTTCACAGTTGATAAACCTGGTTTATCAACTGTAAACTATAGTTTACGGACCGTAAACTATGGTTAACGACGTTAATCTATATTTCACATCTGTAAACCATAGTTAACAGATAATCTATGTTTCACAAGCGTAAACTATAATTAACAATGAAAACAATCATTAGCGATTGTAAAACATAGTTTGTGATAAATACGGTTTCACGATTGTAAACTACGGTTTACAAGTCATAGTTTATCTGATAAATATAGTATCACAATTTGTGAAACTAGGATTAACAATTGTGAACTATAGTTAAAGAATGTAAATTATAGTTTACAAATGTGAATCTGTATTTATCAGCAAAATCTATTGTTAACGTTTATTTAAAGACAGATAAACTTAGATTAGTATTTATAAACTATAGTTTACAACCGTTAAATATAGTTTTACGGATGAAAACTATAGTTAACGAATCGTTAACTATAGTTTACAGTTCGTAAACTATAGTTTACATTCGATAAACCTGGTTTATCAACTGTGAAACTATGTTTAGCTCATTTTTGTGAATTTGGTGTGCCATACGTTGCAGTTCATACTCTCATGTACATGTATATTCAAAGTATTTTTTTTTCCTATTTACATTATCCTGTCATTTCTGTCAGAATTCTTTGTCGTTAAAAGAGACACTACAATGTACAATGCAACTATCTTTACAATTCGTAAAGACAACATTGGATATGTCAATACCACATGGAATATTTCACGAACAACACATCAATTCATTTTCAAAATGGTTATACACATTTAATACTGATAAAAACATAAATCAACGCTGGCTTGTGTGTTTGCTTGAGTCAAGACACCATTTTATTCTTCGCTGATAGTTAATAGACTCGCTATACTGTGAAAGTGACATTTAGTGATAATTTATCATGGAACGTGCTTGTGAAGGAAATTATTGTTAAAGTTTTTTCGGCCATATTGTGAAAGTTACATTCATATCTTATTAGACAGGGAATGTTTAGAGATTTTATTACATGTACTTCTGTATCAACGGTTTTGAAGTACGCTAAATGTACAAAGTCGTTTCGGGTCTCCGTGTTAGAATAGCCCCTTGCTTATCCTAAGAGGGGCGGTCCTTCGCACAAGACCGCAAAAAACATGCATCAATTCCCCAATATCAATATGGTCCCACTAAAGCATATTTTGTTAGGTTCTATATAATGATAAAGTTTTTTCATCTGTAAGCATTGAAACAAAAATTCACCCCGTTAAGAAAAATATATAGAATGATAATAACAATAGTAATATACATAAGGAAAACACAGAAAAGTGGAAAGACCTAATAAACGGATTCATAACAGAAAAAAAAACACAGAAAAGTGGAAAGACCTAATAAACGGATTCATAACAGAAAAAACAGAAAAGTGGAAAGACCTAATAAACGGATTCATAACAGAATGTAAATTGGAGCATGTCTATGTGCTTCAACAATGACAAAGTCATGCAGAAATTAGGCACATTTTTCTAACAGATAAGAGTTTTACTTGTATTTATTATTACGCGCATTTATTTCGAGATAGAAGAACTACTTTCGGGTGACCCCGGGTCCTACTTGAGGGTACGAATTATCCTTCTGCGCGTAATGTTCAGTGTTTGCCCTCTAATCCCGATGTATTTATCTACATTGAGTCTATATCATATCTATAATTATAACAAGTTGTGTGAACTATTTTATATTTGTTATTTGTACGGAGTGTTGTTGGAGATACATATATTGTACTGTATATAAAAAAACCCACCTTGAATCAAAATTTTCCCGTAAAACATATTTCAATGAAAATGTGTGCAATTCCATACTTAAAATATATAAAATTGTATAAGCTTCATTTTAAAAAAAATATATATTTAGCAAGCTTATTATTAACAGATTAGTAAGACAATTTATTGCTTTAGATAAAAACAAAAGTCATTGTTAATTCATCAGCTGAAATTGATGAAGTAGAAAATCTTTTCAAGTTTGGAATCATTTCGCAAAATCATTCACTTCCACAACTGCACAATAATGTAACATTAGAAGCATTTTTTTTTTATCATGTGTATAGGATTTTAATTGGATATTAATGAAATTATTATTCCATCAGAAAAAAGCATACTTCCAAATATGGGAGAACTCTGACTTTATCCATTTGTGACATTACAGATGGCGGTTTTCCGTGAGCGTGCTATATAATATTTAGAGATTAACAATCATTTTCATACCGACTGATTTTCCTTTGTGCTCTAATCGACCTGGGAACTCTTGTTGTCGGATTCTATTGTAGAACCGTGTAAAGATACTATCAGGAAGCACCTTGCAGTGCGGTTAAAGCAGGAACAATTGAAATAAACGTCCGTATTAAATATTACCATCTGTTAAGGAAAGTTTTGAGAGAGAGAGAGAGAGAGAGAGAGAGAGAGAGAGAGAGAGAGAGAATTATATTTATCTCATCCATTCTTTGTTCTAATTATGCTATTCATTTCATTTCGTTCTATTCATGTTGGGGGTATTTAGAAAATTGTCTGACATTTTCTGAAGAATTTAGTCTTTGGCTCCTACACGTGGACACGTGATTCAGGGGTCAGAGATCGCGACAGAACGTGACTTTTTGGTGCCCGCGTCTGGACACTGGAAACTGACCACATGAGGCCGTGATATTTGCTTCGGCCAGGTGAGAGGTTAGTGATGAGCGCGTGTCGATCATTGACTGACCATTTGGTCGGATAAATCATCCGTATAAATGAAAAAACCAACATCGTCCAGCATTGGCGTACACAGTGCGATATTTAACCTGTATTTAAATATCTCCACCCTGATTGAAAAACGATCCATTAAAATCCACTGGTTTACAGTTACACCACTAACACCCCCCCCCCCTCCCCAATCGCTTCGTGGAGTCGGTGGCCGTGGTTTTGAAATTATATTTGCAGAAACTCAAAGAATTAGAAAACTGAAGAAATTCATCTGCTCGGATATCTTTGTATTTTTCTATTAAACCAATAAACAGTATACCGGAACCCGACACAGATTTGCAAAACCAGACGTTTGTATACCGGAACCTGACACAGATTTTACCTCATCTCAACAGGCATTATCAGCCCATTGCCATTATCAGTACATGTATATATATGCTACTACACATATAAAAGAATTAAGCCGTATGAGTCAAATTATATGAAATTATTTAAACTGTGGGTCATGTGTAAAGTGTAAACAAGGAGATATTTAGCTTGAGTCAGGAGACGGGGTAATATTAGAGCTGTGGGTCATGTGTTGAGCGAGGGGACGGGGTATTATTAGAAATATGGGTCATGTGTTGAGTGAGGGGACGGAATATTATTACAACTGTGGGTCATGTGTTGAGTGATGGGACGGGGTATTATTAGAAATATGGGTCATGTGTTGAGTGAGGGAACGGGGTATTATTAGAACTGTGGGTCATGTGTTGAGTGAGGAGACGGGGTATTATTAGAAATGTGGGCCATATTTTGATTAAGAGCAAGGAGATCTAGCCTGAGTGAGGAGACGGCGATATTTCAGTGGCGGATCCAGTCTTTCTTCTTCGTTCCCATACTCATTTCAGCACTATTTGAAAAGAGTTATATTTTTTGTGTGATATATTGTGAGAGACGATGGTGTAGCATGCACGATTAATGGTAACTCTAAAGCACCGGGATAGCTCCTAGAGCAGTATAGCGATGGAATATGTCCTCATATATTTTATGTATGTGTTGAAGCGCTGGGTGGTCCAGGATTACACATCTTCCCTGCTGTCTGACTTGCCAACATCTCCCTTCCGAAAACGGGCAGTTCTAAGCAATCAGTTCAGTGCCTTCCAATATAATTTAAGCAAGCAGTTCTGTGCCTCCCAATATAAGCAAGCAGTTCTGTGCCTCCCAATATAAGCAGGCAGTTTTGTGTTTCCCAATATAAGCAGGAAGTTCAGCACCTCCCAATATAAACAGGAAGTTCAGCGCCTCCCAATATAAGCAGGCAGTTCTGTGCCTCTCAATATAAGCAGGCAGTTCTGTGCCTCCCAATATAAGCAGGCAGTTCTGTGCCTCCCAATATAAGCAGGCAGTTCTGTGCCTCCCAATATAAGCAGGCAGTTCTGTGTCTCCCAATATAAGCAGGCAGTTCAGCACCTCCTAATATCATTCTTTCACTGCGTGAAGAGTGCATCAGTCCATCCTCATCTGGATATATTTATTTTAATAAATCCTTAACAGTTCTGAGAAATATACCGATATTATTCTACGCTGTTCAATAGAATATTGGACTCCTTAAAAAGAATTCTTTCGTACAAAAGTTTTAATGGGTAGGTGGTAGTAACCCCCCTCCCACCACCACCATCATCACCACCACCACTAATAACAACAATAAAAAAAACTGTTCTTTATATATGGTACAAAAACCCGAAAAAGTACAATTTACCACCACTAAAAGCGTTACTGGTAGGATAGAGACTTTTAAAAAATCGGCATTGTTTAACAAAACTGACCATTAAGTTCAAAATTGATACAGCCTGAGTACCTTGTTATTACGAGAAATCATCCCTAGCAAACAAGCTAACATTCGGTAACTAAGATGAATATATTATTCCAAAATGTAGGTTAGAGGTATTAAACAGGCCATTCGTACCGCACGCTGCTAGAAAACTGAAGACAGAAACAATAGAAGCCACCTGAATCAATAGATTCTGTAGTAAAGAATTACAAATCCACCGAAACTGGAAAATACTATATCAATATAATTCATACCAAATTAAGGTACAATGCGTACTTAATTATGATTTATTCGAACAAAATATTGATTTACGAAAGCAAGAAGCTACATACATCATTACTTTTCTGTATGTAAAACTAATGCTCGAAGTTTTCTACTGTCTGATTTAAGTATCTTTTACTTCTGTGCAATAGTTTGTTTTTTATAGCTGAACTACAAAATGTTTGCTACTTTACATGAATTAATGGAAGAATCTGGGGACATTTAAATAGTATGTATATAATTTTTGTATCACGTGTGCAAAACGTACGTAAATTTATTTTGTGTGACGAGTTATTGATATTATAAGGTATCACAGAGTTCAGGCCCCTGTGAATGTTCAGCTTAGCCCCTGTGAATGTTCAGCTTAGTCCCTGTGAATGTTCAGCTTAGCCCCTGTGAATGTTCAGCTTAGCCCCTGTGAATGTTCAGCTTAGTCCCTGTGAATGTTCAGCTTAGCCCCTGTGAATGTTCAGCTTAGCCCCTGTGAATGTTCAGCTTAGCCCCTGTGAATGTTCAGCTTAGTCCCTGTGAATGTTCAGCTTAGTCCCTGTGAATGTTCAGCTTAGCCCCTGTGAATGTTCAGCTTGGAACAAAAGTCTCTAGAATTAAATTACACGTTGAGCGCCCGCCACTATTCAAGATGCTTTGGACACTTAGGATTGGAACGGTCTGCCAAATGGACTTAGAGATGTACAGAGACTCGACTGTTTTAAAAGAGATTTTTAAAAGACCCACCTATTTCGTCTTGCTTTTAATGTGTGATCTGTGATTTTGTTTTTATGTGTATTCATTATTTTTTCCCTAGAACATTTATGCCAATAGTGTTTTAGCTTTTATTATTTTTTCCATGCTGTTTTAGAAATCTGGTATTCTAAGTGTGTCTATTGTTCAGAGAGTTTGATCTTTGTATTTTTAACGTACCGTCCTAAAACATTTAGAGCATTTTTTACATGTACATGCTTTGCATAGTTCTGTACAACCAACAAAAAAAAAAAAAAAAAAAAACAACAACAAAAAACACCTTTAGCTATCGATCTTAATAATAATGTTTTATTTTGATAATTTTAACAGATGTAAGATTTTATATCATACTGTCATTTAATTTCATTTAATTGTGTTTTATAGTTGCATTCCTCATCTCTGCCCTTGTAAAGTACCACAGAGTAATTTGTTTTATGTAAGGCGATATATAAATTTTATTTATTTATTATGCTGGATCAGGCCATAATTTTCCATAGGGATTAGGGCACCCCCTCCCGATTATATGCATTGCATCGCACCCGCCCCCCTCCAGTTTTTACGCGTCTGCGACGATAGTTATATAATAGAACGCATTCAGCCGGGAAGGGGGGGGGGGTTACTATTCTAAAACTACTACTTACGCAAATGAAATGATTTCAGAATTTGAAATATGGTTATAAAGAGAGAGAGAAAAAAATCATTAAGATAAAAGAGAGAAAAACCACTAGGATGAAAAAGTGAAGATAACAAACATTGGTCAATCTAATAATTCCTACAAAGAGTAGGGCAAATAAGGACATAAGGACCCCCTGGACACATCAGAGGTGGGATCAGGTGCCCGAGAGTACTGGACACATCAGAGGTGAGATCAGGTGCCCGAGAGTAGAAACATCCTATGTTGAATGGTCATGCTTGCCGTGAACCCTATCTATTTCTTGGTCAAAAAATGTATCTAAATGCTTGTAATTAATCACCAATTACCATTTTTGTTGCGAAAATACGGAATGGGATACACGGTCAAGCATACCGATCGATGTCATCGTGTTGAGGAACAAAATTATTACTATAATATAACCAAGAAAGAAAAAATGAATTAGATCTAACTTATAGCGGACTACGATGAAGAACATCGTTTTTACTTGACCTGTGAGCCTCTGTCACTTTCTAAGCTGGCCTAAAACTCCGTTAACGATCAGCAGGTACCCGCAGAGCGAGCGCCCGTGTCAATTTCCCTGATCGGACTCCACCACGATCGGTCATTGTTATAAACCGATCTAATGCCGTTATGATCGCCAAATTACGCAACTAATGTCAAATAAACGCACGGCAGACTGGGAATACGTTACTTGACATTTATAATTGACTTTCAGGGAAGGTGGCATTGTTACGTGGACTGTCGGTATATTACATTGCAGCAGATGTGACATAGAACCTTTAATATTTATAATTACAGACAGTCATTTCTCATAATGGCTGGTGGTCTGAGATCATCACTTTTTTTTTTTATTTAAATCGGGGTATCAATTGAAGTATGGAGATATCTTGGTGACCATAGATGAGACAAGAACGATAACTCGTGGTAGAGCCGGAGCTTCGAGCAAAATGCCTTGAGTACTATGTAAAGAAAGATAACTCCCTTGGAACATATTGCCAGCCGAAACACGCTGACCGAGCCCTATGTAAAATTACATTTTCAAAACAAAAATTGTATTTGGCGAGCATTGCACTGTGGATGCACGTACATTGCCAATGCGTACATCCTTCTCTCCATCTCCGAACTCCGTCGGGGTACTCTATGTAGCCGTTCGGAGGGCTCTGATGTCCTGTTTGTGTCCCATCTAGCGTCTAGGACAGAATATCATCCATCCCATGTGGTTTTTTTCCAGAGACAGAACCTATACTTAGGACTTACAACTGAAACTGAAGGAAAATCTATGTTAATATACTAGCAATAAGTATAGGAATTTTTCGGTCCTGGGCTCCGTTGCCTTCTAGAGTAGGTAACGTGTGTGTGGAGAAATATGACGTCACCACATGATCTCTGCGGCGTCGTTGAATTAAGAAATGGAGCAGAATTCACACACACACACACACAGAGAGAGAGAGAGAGAGAGAGAGAGAGAGAGAGAGAGAGAGAGAGAGAGAGAGAACACGTGAAACTTTAGAATGATTTTTATAAACTTTCTTTTTATACTCAGCGAGTCTCAACATGAGGCCCTATTCTCCAGGGGGAGAGAAGAAACTAAAAAAGAAGTTTCAACATACATTAAGACACAATGAGATGCATGGAACAAAACTTCCATTATACAGAGAACTGAGATGGACGGTCAGTATATCTTTAATGATCATGTAGTTATACAGATATTTTGTTGACAAGCAACACCACTTCTCCCTATGTAGACTCCGTTACATTGTACGCTGGAGATACACCATATCATATACATGTAATCATCCTTTTATTCAGTAAACGATAACTCATTTTCCGTCCCAACAGACAGAGTTAGAAAAACATATCCAGATTAATCTTTAAAAGTTTTTTAACACAGTGATGTACTAATTCGTGACGTATTACTACTTAATATTACAAGCATTAACATTCGAACTAACATGTAAGTATAAAAAGTCACCACCGATTTACAGGTAAGTTTCATTAAGCATAAGACACCTTGCACTGTGCATGCAAATGTACCCTACCTTAAAAGAATGTTTCATTCCGAGCATTGTTTTACATTCAAAAGTAAATTTTGTTGACTCTTGTAGCAAACTTTTCAATAAAAGTCAGATCACGAATATAGTTAATAATACTAGTTTACTTGTATTTTCACAAACAAACAAAATATGCCACTGATTACAAAACACACATGAAATAAATTGTGCTTTTCAATGAAAGTATGGAACATATTTACACAAAATCACAGATTTTCAATTTAAGGCCGCTATCAATGTGTGGCTGATCTACTTCCGGTTCCGAAGGGTGACGGATCTTTCCGGAGCCACGGGGTGTTTCTACGATAACCAAACTTTCCGTTGTACCCGATGACGGGTTGGACTCCCTGCATGAACTGGGCGTGTCCGTCTGTGGTTTCCCCGGAATGACCTGCACGTGGCAAACATCATTTGATTATCAAAAATGTTTCGTGTTTTTCAACTTTATAGAAGATGAATATCACTTTACATGTACATGTGTATTGGATTGCTCATTGAATTGTGATATATTATGATGTCTTAAAAAGAAAAGAACAGAAAAACACACTTGATATTTTTTTTATTTGGAATCTTTTTCTAAATAAAAATATGTGCAGTTTAAACAAGTCTCCATGTTGTAACATGAAGTTTAGATATCAATAAAGCTGATATTTTAGAAATATTGTCTGACTCATACGTAAAATATTCCTCTGTAAATCTATCTACTATGGTATTCCTATTCCTATTTGTACTAATTAGCTGATAAGCTTAAACGGTTAATACAAAGAACTATCAATTTGAAAATCAATTCCAGAAACCACAAGATCTTGTCAACATTGATCAATTATACACTCCAATACATTATGTGGAGAGAGAGAGAGAGAGAGAGAGAGAGAGAGAGAGAGAGAGAGTTTGTTTGAGTTTGTTTTACCAGCGCCAAACTGGTTCCTCAGAGAAAGGTACTGGAACCCTGTCCCCTTGTCGTGAAAGTAGTCAGATACCGGACCCTCTATCGAGGTACCGCCCTCGTTCTGGAAGTTAGGGAGAAAAAACAAATAGTCAAATGGATATCAATATATTGTGTTCATAAATTGTCAACAACAAAAACATCACAGCTTATCTGAAAATAAGAAAACATATCACTGTCGTGCACGAAGCTTCTTTCACAAAATATAACGAGTTATGGGATTGCAGTAAATCTATAGGATCCCAACTGAGTTAGGGCCAATGATGTATCGATTTGTGAAATCAGCATCGAAGTGTACATGATAAAGAACACAAAATCAACAGACTGATCGGTGCCGATCACAGTTCAATATCCGACCATGTCGACCACTGATCTGGTTCCTGGAGGTGTTTGTGTTTGAATGTGTGTGTGTGTGTGTGTTTGTGTTTGAATGTGTGTGTGTGTGTGTGGGGGGGGGGGGGGTATACTGTCAAAATGGTAAGTGGAGAATAATCGATGTAGGGGTATATTTTGCTTAAAGCAGAAAAAGTCCACAATAAGCTTATTAACTATCGTTTCCCATGGCTTCCAGAGACATGTTTTACTTGCAGTGGCGGATCTGGAGCTGGTGCCAACTGCCCCCATGTTTGGATTCATGATAGGAGATGCACGTATTGTGGGATCGTATCTTGGATATATTCGTATTCAGAATGCAATGCATCAAGTCCAGAATTATAGGTTTTTCTAAATTAATGAATCTTTTTCTCCAGTAACGAGTTTTGTGCGCTGACTGCATATATTTTTTTTTTTTACACGTGCATGATGAAAACCCCATCAACTTGATTTTAATTGATTTATTTTCTTACATTGTGTACATAGTGACGTTGATTTCCTCATCTAGATCTATAGAGGGCCATACAGCTACATATACCACAGAAACACAACAGCTTGATTTAATTATCAACACCAAGACAACATATTAAATCTGTGCTGAAATACATTATGTACAGAATTTATATACAGTCTGTGCTGAAATAAATAAATGTAGATCAAATATTTCAAAATTGCCCTTCCTTTTGTTAACAGACACCCTATCAAATCATCAGCATGGTATTCATTTCAACAAAGCTATAAATTCGACGACCACAACCACCACTTACAGGATTGATTGAGCCCGATCTTATTACACTTAATTTTCATTTTATCGCCTCCAGTCCGTAATACCGGCGGAGTACCTTATCGTTTATGACATTTTAGTTTTGTATCGTTTTCATTTGAGAGACTCTCGACGAATTTTATCACTCAATATTATGAAGGGTGTTTACTCTATTAATGCCCTGTCCTGCTCCGTCACCAGGACTGCGGTGAGGGATTTGTGTCACGATACAGAAATGTATGCACCCCCTTCTGTCTTAACAGGAGTTTATATTGATCTCAAAAAGCATGATAGGAAATCATCCATTCATTGGATTTTGTCTCTAGAAGTTCATATCTTATCGATTGTACATATCAATATATCAAACTGCACGAAGTTCAATATCGAAAGACTTTGTTGTTTTCAAATAGAATATATAAGTAACTATACTTGTATGTATAATTTACTCCTTATCACTTTTTCAAATAAACACATCTATAAATAAGCTAGCTGTCTCGAATACTTGGGGTACAAGACTGCCAGTCTGATTGACTTGGCAAAGGCACCGTCCCTTGGTACCCCCTGTATTCGTGACATTTTATAATATTGTTTTATTTTCCTACCCATGAAACATCCTTGTTGTACATCGCATTTTCAATCAGTACTATAAGCCAACTCAAGACCAACATCAATGTAGAAATGGTATACATCTGTTTATCGTATTGTGTAGTTCTATTTAATTGTATACAATACTCATGTAAGCTGTCTTGAATATATAACATCTGTATATGGTATGCATGTGGACATATTGTCGTATCATGTATTTATTTTTGTGTATACTATAAATAAGCTGTCTTAAACACTTAGGGTACAAGACTGCCAGTCTGATAGACTTGGCTCAGGCACCGTCCCTTGGTACCCTCTGTGTTTGTGACAACATTTTATAATATTGTTTTACTTTACTTCCCATATAGCACACTTATTGTACAGTACATTTCCAATCAGTATTGTGATGAGAATTCAATACCTATGTCAATGTTGAAACCCTTAACGTGTATATGGTACACATGTGTAAATTGTATCATGTAGTTATAATGTTTAATTGTTAATTTGTATATGCCCCCTGAGGGCCCTTGATTGGTGAATAAATAAATAAATATAAAAAATATAAGGAAATTAATGTTATAAACACATTTATTGCAATCTCATGAATTGGGCTGACCTGTCAGAAAATGTTTAATGAAGGTGACAGTAGATTTATATCATCCCGATGGAAATTTGTCACATTTCTGACTTCAGTAAACCATGGACTAAAACAGAAAATTTGTCACATTTCTAACTTCATGGCCTGACACAGAAAATTGAAGTGTAGCATTACATCACAGCTATCTATGTAATTGTTTCAGTTTCAGTTTAGGAAAAACAAGGAACTATGTGTGTTGTCCCCCCCCCCCACACACACACGACTGTACATGTATGTAAACACAGTGCATGAACGGTATCTCTGAATCGTTTCTTATCCCAGTACACATAAAACATACTGTACCTAACCCAGATTCTCCTTGGAAGAGAGAATGAAATGAACCTCAAATGATTTCACACGAGGACAGTATGTACACAATACCTTTAACATATACTGAATGATTTCACATGAGGACAGTATGTACATAGTACCTATAACATACACTGAATGATTTCACATGAGGGCAGTATGTACATAGTACCTATAACATATACTGAATGATTTCACATGAGGACAGTATGTACATAGTACCTATAACATATACTGAATGATTTCACATGAGGACAGTGTGTACATAGTACCTATAACATATACTGAATGATTTCACATGAGGACAGTATGTACATAATACCTATAACATATACTGAATGATTTCACATGAGGACAGTATGTACACAATACCTATAACATATACTGAATGATTTCACATGAGGGCAGTATGTACACAATACCTATAACATATACTGAATGATTTCACATGAGGGCAGTGTGTACACAATACCTATAACATATACTGAATGATTTCACATGAGGGCAGTGTGTACATAGTACCTATAACATATACTGAATGATTTCATATGAGGGCAGTATGTACATAGTACCTATAACATATACTGAATGATTTCATATGAGGACAGTGTGTACACAGTACCTATAACATATACTGAATGATTTCACATGAGGACAGTGTGTACACAGTACCTATAACATATACTGAATTTGTATCAACATACAACTTTTCCCAAACAATTCTTACCTGGCCTGTCTTCTCCAAAGTCTCATCTACTCCGATAAACTCATAGTACTCGTCCACATGCTTGTCCTTCTGGGAGTTGTAGGGCGGGATGACGGGTCCCAGTTTAGGGTTGGTCTTGGAATAGTCAGTGGAAATACTACTGACAGCTCCACAGTCCAGAACGAAGCCCTTCTCTTTCTCCAGGAGAGCGTCCGGGGGTGGGGTGGAGGGGGTGCGGTAAATCTTATTCTCCCTACCTTTCTCTGAGGCTGAACTGGACGGCATGATTGGAGGAACCTGCCAAAGATATTGTATGGAGTCGTTTTATACAGGTGATAATCCTGCAATCTACGAGATCAATCCGCTCTGTAACGGTAGCAGGTAAATCGACCCGCCTGTCATAAAGCTAGCGAAGGCATTAATATTTTATGTAATCTTTATTCATTCAACTCAAATATGAATTAACCTTGTTTAAGATTGCCTGTGAACACTTTATTTACACGAAACCCGAATTTCCTTAATTAGTTGTCGCTTCACTTACCTTGGTTGCTATGAGTGTAAACTCTCGGGACGCTCACCTCGAGACGTCAGGCTTCCAATCAAAATAATTCTTTTAAATTTAGTTGAAGTTTAGTTTAGATCATCTGTGTTTTAAATCCTACTGTTTGGGGGCCTTTAGGGGGATTTAAGCCGTTCAAAACTTCGAACAATGACGTTTAATGTGGACAGATCTGGGGTGCTCAGGGTAGCGCGTCCATCCACGCACTAGTATTTAAATCTTTTTGTGGATTCTATTTCTTAGTTTGTTTAATTTACATTTAATCGCCAGTTATCACAAGAAAACTTCTTCAAGGGTTTGTGAGATAAAAGTCACACATCTTTTGGGTTGATAAGCACACACGGGGAATGAGTATCGATAATATCTAATTCCGCACTCCCGCGCTCTTTAAACAAGAGTATACAACATGGGCTTGTTTATTATCACAAGGCATTTCAAACACCAAACACACACTTCCATCCAAAGACATACAAGCCTGTTTTAATTGTGTTTAGTGAAATTTAAGTATATAGATATATTTTACACTATTTTACACTTCAGCGCCCAACGGTTCAGGTACCTATATAATTCAAACGCAGTCCACAGCCTGTGTCTCCACTAGTTCACGCGATATAGAGCATCGATGTGCTCTTAGTTCACACATTAATATGCATTAAAGTACGCCTTGTTCACACGATATCAGTATCATAACATAGCAAAAAAAAAAAAAAAAAAAAAAAAAAGAAAAAAAAAAACAACAAAAAAAAAAACAAAAAAAAAAAAAAACCCACCCAGAAATCATAGAGTGCAATTTCACAATAATCTAGAGTTTATCGGCGGAACGAGTCCATTCAGTGAAATTGATAATCCATATATGTAAAGTATTCAGATCAAAGGCAAATGATAATTTAATCCTAAAGAATAGGTCACGTCAATGACAATGGTAGGTCACGTCAATGACAATGATAACTGATTCATAAAGAATAGGTCACGTCAATGACAATGATAATTCAATCATAAAGAATAGGTCACGTCAATGACTATGATAACTGATTCATAAAGAATAGGTCACGTCAATGACAATGATAACTGATTCATAAAGAATAGGTCACGTCAATGACAATGATAACTGATTCATGCAAGATATTTACCAAATGCAATTGTCATTTAATCAAACATGCTTTCTTATGAATGACAAAGTGACTTCAAATTGATAACCGATATATGTGAGATATTCATAATTTACGATAGATGATAAATGGCAATATGCAAGATAAGATTTATTATTAATGCCCAGTTAACTATTAGTAAACAAGACCACATGACGTTTTTCACATGTCTGGAAATGATCCCACGGACAAAATAGCCATAGACATTTGATGTGAAATTGTAGTGAAAAATGCATTACGTCAACTAACAATCACTCAGTACTGACAAACAAGTTGATGGTACAGGGGTTTCAACAGTCTCGATTGCAGTCAGCATTTCGCAAATTCTATGGTCGTTATAACGATCTAGTTCGTCAATACAACCTATCATTGGGTTAAATGCTGTCTGACGTGTTTCATACCGATTGTTAGGCCGTTCTTGGCACACTGATTTTGACTACGGATAACTCCTTTACCTGATCAGGATATAGGGCTCAAGGCGGGTGTGACCGGTTGACAGGGGCTGCTTACTCCTCCTAAGCAACTGATCCCACTCCTGGTGTGTCCAGGGGTCCATGTTTGCCCAAATATCTATTTTGTATTGCTTATGGGAGTTATGAGATTGATCACTGTTCGTTATCTTCACCTTTCAGTAGCGGAGTAAAAGAAGCAAGTGATAAATAGAGAAATACTGAGACTGTGTGTTCAATGTTGGAATTCCCATGAGCACGAATTGTGCTCCTTTGTTAGCTGACCTGTTTCTATATTCGTATGAATTTATTCAAAAACTTATACGCGAGAAGAAATCTCTTGCTCTGGCCTTCAATTCGACATTTAGATACATGTATATCGATGAAATTTTGTCTATTAACATTGATAACTTTCATTCATATGTCAATTCGATATATCTCTGTGAGTTCGAAATAAAAAATAAAAAACACCACAGAGTCGTCCACTTATGCTTCATACTTAGATATTTTATTGAAAGTAGACATTAACGGCAAACTGACAACTCAACAGTATGCCGAACGGGATGATTTCAGCTTCTCCATTGTCAACTTCCCATCTTTATGTAGCAATATTCTATTATCACCTGTATATGGTGTTTATATCTCTCAACTGATTCGATACGCAAGAGCTTGTTCTGCATATAGTCATTTTTTAAATCGAGGCAAGCTACTGACAAACAAGTTGATGGTACAGGGGTTTCAACAATCTCGATTGAAGTCAGTATTTCGCAAATTGTATGGTCGTTATAACGATCTAGTTTGTCAATACAACCTTTCATTGGGTCAAATGCTGTCTTGACGTGTTTCATACCGATTGTTTGACCGTTCTTGGCACACTGATTTTGACTACGGATAACTCCGTTAACCTGATTAAGATATGGTGCTCACGGCGAGTGTGACCGGTCTACAGGGGATGCTTACTCCTCCAAGGCATCTGATCCCACCTCTGGTGTGTCCAGAGGTCTGTGTTTACCCAACTATCTATTTTATTTTGCTTATAGAAGTTACGAGATTGATCACTGTTCGTTTTCTTCACCTTTCATACATGTACATATATAATTGATGGTGATAATGACAATGATGAAAAAGTCAGCAGAGGGACGTTAAACGGTATAGAACGAAACAGCATCTTGGAAAGGGTAAGAATCAAACCAATGTGACCACCTCATTAGGTCTTGTGATTAGGTAAGATAAAATAAAACCCTACCACTTTTTCCAATAGGATACATTATAGTCAAGGACTTTGTCGTTACAATGAAATGAGAATTACGTTGCTGAATATTTTGAGAAAAAGTATTGAATCAATCGAGTAACATTAATGATATTCCAAAGAAAATTGTTTGAATTTGATAACTTGACAATTTCCTGCAATCTACAAATTTGTTTCCATGGTAACCCATAGAGCTAACCGGCTATCATAAGCATTTAGATAAAAGGACAGCAGAAATATTATTAAAATTTATATTTTCATTTGATGCAAAATACGATGAACTTTATATTTAGTGCATACATGTTTTGGGCGTATAAAGCTTTATATACATTCAGGAAATCATATTCCATTAAGGGGAAGTAATTAGTTTGAAAGAACACTTGAATAAACAAGGAACAATATTTGAAATCTGGGATTTAATATATCATCATTTCAAGCAAATAAAATCTTACGAGGAATGTAATATTATGGAGTCATTGTTTACTTTAGTACTTCATGTCTACTATGCTCAATTTGGAAATAGTTTATCTTTCTTTAGAAAATTACGGACAGACAAACAAACAGCTAGTCAAGTCTTCATTCCGAGAGTATAGAAATAATATTACAATGAACTAAAAATAAACACTGACCCCGACGTGATTCGAACACGCAACCTTCTGATCTGGAGTCAGACGCGCTACCGTTGCGCCACGGAGTCATATTTCCTACACCTGTTATATCTATATTTTTTTTACCTCTACGTAAAACACAAAGATAAATACAGATATAGTAAAGGACAAAATAAAATCAAGAAATGGCAATGTGCTATAAATGAGACATTTTTAACGCTTTATGAAAAGGGCATTATCCTGTTATTTACTTCGCGAATCAAATAAGTTTGACGTTGTTGACGTTAACGTCAATTTCATCTCTGTGCGTGTTTATCACAATCCTAAACATTTTATAGGGATTGTGGCCCTCTTTTACTTCTGATATACTTAATGATATACTTAATGTACCTCACTTGTTATATTACTTTTACATTTTATATCCATCTTTAAAAGTACTTGCCTTTATTCCGTAAATATATATACATAATATGGGAAAACAGCAATGCTATTCGTATGTAATTTGTAAAGCTGGGTTTTAGGTAAACCCATTATTGACCACTGCTTTCTGGTCGCTATTTTTCACAGTAATGTAAATTTAGTAAAGAAATGTGTCTTCTATAAGCATACTCGTTTATTGTTATTAAAATGTATTTGTCATTTAAACTTTTGGTTCTGTATTAATGTTTTGTATCCGTTGAATACTTCTCACGAAGGGATAGACTTGAGAATGGTGACTATTGTTGCATTGGACGAAAACCTGTCTTGATGCGCTGATCAAGGTCAATTTCATTTTGTATTAAATCCGCATAATTCCTCGATACGGAATAAAGTAACATTTACATAATAGTACAGATTTATTCCGTAAAATTATTCAATTCTATAAAACATGGATGTACTTAATTCTTATGTAGAAGTAAAACACGCACTTGTTGCGCGGATCAAGGACAATTTTATTTTGTATGAAATTCGCCTAAATTCTTGATATGAATATACGGAATAAAGTAATATTTACTAATATCAACGATTTATTCCGTTAAAATTATTCAATACAATTAAACATGGATGTACTTAATTTCATGTAGAAGTAAAACACGCATTTGATGAACGGATCAAGACCAATTTTATTTTATATTACATTCGATATGAATATACGGAATAAGCAACATTTACATAGTACGGTTTATTCCGTAAAAGTTATTCAATATGATAAAACACGGATGTACTTAATTCTTCTGTAGAAGTAAAACACGCACTTTAGTATGAATAGTGCTTGTGTAAAAACGGAATAAATGTAAGTTAATAGTATGAAACTCTTTCATTTGTATTTTTCTTCATCTTTCTTGCGCTCTCCCTTTAAATTAGAGTTGTGAAGGAAATAAATTCCAAGGTTTTGAGTACTTTTAAAAAATTGCGTCGCTATTTACTCCTGTTATTTGCTTCGCGAAGCAAATAATTTCCGAGGTGTCGAGTACATTTAAAGAACTTGCGTCGCTATTTACTCCTGTTATTTGCTTCGCTTTGTACAAAAACGTGCTATTTTCTTGATTTGGTGTCTCTTTTAACTTGTTCCCCCCTAAAATACCAAGCCCCATTTTTATATGTTTCTCACCCAAAGAAACCCTTTTCTGGGAAAATCTTCCCCTTGAAGTGCTATTTAGAATGAACAGTCTCAGTATATATATACTCCTGTTATTTGATTCGCGAAGCAAATAAATTCCAAAATTTTGAGTACATTTAAAGAACTTGCGTCGCTATTTACTCCTGTTATTTGCTTCGCGAAGCAAATAATTTCCAAGGTGTCGAGTACATTTAAAGAACTTGCGTCACTATTTACTCCTGTTATTTGCTTCGCTTTGTACAAAAACGTGATATTTTCTTGATTTGGTGTCTCTTTTAACTTGTTCCCCCCCCCCCCAAATACCAAGCCCCATTTTTATATGTTTCTCACCCAAAGAAACCCTTTTCCGGGGAAATCTTCCCCTTGAAGTACTATTTAGAATGAACTGCCTCGGTATATATATACTCCTGTTATTTGCTTCGCGACGCAAATAATTTCCGAGATGTTTCGAGTACATATAAAGAACTTGCGTCGCTATTTACTCCTGTTATTTGCTTCACCTCTATATTTGTTATGATTGTTTTGTACGGAATAAATTAATACAAGTCTCACGGACCCAAAATGAAAGTAGTCGAAATTTGTGAATTTAAGGTAGAAAGTGTAATACAGTAGTCGTAAACATGTACAGAGATGAAATTGACGTTAACGTCAACAACGTCAAACTTATTTGATTCGCGACGTAAATAACAGGATAATGCCATGAAAAGTGTCCTACTCTAATGTATTTCCATAAATGACCTGCGTATGGTGTTTATCACTTTCAATTAATACGTTACACAAGAGCTTGTTCTACGGATGATTAGTTTTTCAATCAAGGCAGACTACTGACAAACAACTTGATGCCTCCGAAATTTCTATAGTCTCTTAAAAGTCAGCATTTTGAAAATTCCGTGATCGTTATAACGATCTAGTTTGCCAATACGACCTGAAATTGGGTCAAATACTGTCTGACGTGTTTCATACCAATTGTTAGGTCGTTCTTGACACTCTGATTCTGATTACGGATCACTCCATCTATTTGAAGAAGATATAGGGCTCCTGACGGATATGGCCGATCGACAGGAGATGCTTATTCCTAGACATCTGGCCCACCTCTGGTATATCTCTCGAAATCGAGAGAGCTGACAAACACGGACCCTTGGTCATATCTATCCGACTATTGTGTGGTAAATGTAATCTAAAAATACATATTTTCATCCAATCAGAAGAGACCGTGGGAAGAGGAAAGAACATCTTTAACTGCAAGGGAAGTATTCATTTTGTACCTGTTAGAATAGTAGATGCGTTGGGAAGATTTGTATACACTAAGTTCAATTCTTAAAGAGAGTAACAGCTGAGATACTTTTTTAAAATTGAAATCTTGCATTCCTTTTTGAAATCTGTCTCTCAGTTGAAATTTTGGATTCCGTGTTTTAGTGGAAATTTTAAATTCTTTAACTGATTCAACATTTTGAATTCTTTCTTTGAAGTCACATGACTATATATACAATATATATATTGACAAGACAAATCGGAAAGTACAATATGAAAGGTGAAGGTAACAAACAGTGATCAATCTCATAACTCCTATAAACAATACAAAATAGATAGTTGGGCAAACACGGACCACTGGACACACCAGAGATGGGATCATGTGCCGAGGAGGAGTACGCATCCCCTGTCGACAGGTCACATCCGCCTATTTTCTTCATATCGATTGTTGGGCCGTTCTTGGCACACTAATTTTGACTACAGATAACTCCATTTATATGATCAAGATATAGGGCTGTCGGCGGGTTTGACAGGTTGACAGGGGATGCTTACTCCTCCTAAGCACATGACCCCACCTCTGGTGTATCCAGAGGTCTGTGAGTGTCCAATCTCTGTTTTGTATTGCTTATAGGTGTTATAAGATTGATGACTAAGTTATGTTTACCTTTCATACAGGTTCGTACAGAACTATGGATTTTGTTTCTTTTGTCTATTAGGATACACCTTTCAACAAGAGCGAGAAACATATCAAACTAAACGTTTGGTTCCCTAACCATTTGACATTTTCACATGTCTGACAATGACCACCCGGAAAATATAGTTATTTAATGTTTTCTTTCTACATTTAGTCACACACAGGGACAGAACACCAAGTCTTCGTTCCGAAGCATAAAAATGAAATACAACACCATTTCACATGCGTGATACGACCTCAAAAGAATAATGACCCCGACGTGATTCGAACACGCAACCTTCTGATCTGGAGTCAGACGCGCTACCGTTGCGCCACGGAGTCTTGTTAATCACTTTAAATAGGTGATGAAATAGCACACGCCTCTTAGTACGTATAAACATCCATCATGTATATCGGCCAAGTTGAAATCAACAGATCAATAATAGACCAAACACTTCTAGTATATATGGCGGGTCATCAACATGCTCGGTGATTCGATATAACGGAGTGTACTTTAATTCAAACAATATTCTATCATGTATAAACATAAATGGATTAGACAACAAGTACTGCCTATATAAGGATTCTCCATAAAAGTACATAGTCAAGGTCATACAGATAGGTTTGATTACATGTTTGTATAATTACAGATGAATAATAACAATGAAACTGTTCGGTAACAGGAATATGATAAAGATTAATAATGTTTCAAAGTATAATAATTTACAACTTATTGTATGACTGACAAGAGTAATTTGGGTATGAATATAAAAAATTACTATAAAAAAGAGAATAATATAAAGAGGTTGGTTGCATGGTATGAGAATGAAATGAATTAAACAAATTTATTTGTAGACAAGATAAGTTGATGTACAATTTTGAAAATTGAAACATTTTGTTAAAACTAAGGTTATTGTCACCATTCAAAATGAGTTCTAAAAATAAAGGTAATGGTATTTGTATCAGTCTTTGTCTTTGTATACAATATTTTGGACACTTCAAATAAAAGTGAAGTATTGTTTCAGAACTATTTTAACACATGTCACAATTAGCATGCATTTTCCCTAAGAAAGCAATTAAATACCAAATCAGCATTAAGATTACAAGCTTTATTTCGCAATAGAGAATGCAGTATATTTGATCTACGATTGCTATAGTTGTAATAAGTCTTCAGTGGATTTAAAAGAATAAATACTTTTTATGCCACACTTGAAGGATGATATTTGAAGTGGGACGACTTCGAATATTAAAAGGTAGGTCATTCCACAACTTTATAATTGAAGGTATCAAAGTATTCATAAATGAAGATGTTTTCGCTAACGGAATATTAAATTTTAGAGTGTCCTGATTTCTTAAAGAATAAGAATTAGAAGGTAAAATACATGGCTGTAGTAAATCTTGCAAATATTGGGGAGCTAGCCCATGAACTATTTTGTAGAATTACACACGTTTATGCATTTTTCTTCTTATAGCTAAGGTATCCCATCCAAGCTCGTTATATAGTATTGATGTAGATTAATTTGTCCTTAAACCTGTTATTATTCGTGCTGCTGCAACTTGCACGTCTTTCAGTGAATTAGCATCTCTTCCGTACAATTATCCCAAACAATATCTGAATATTCAAGGATGGGTCGAACATAAGAAAAATTAGTTTTTCATCAATGCATTCCTTTTGACTGCATGCTTTAACATTCTTAAAATATCAAATCGGTTACATGCTTTGTCATGGATATGAAGTATATGTGTTCTCCAACTTCCAAAAAAAAATGTATTTTTAATCCCATTAGAAGAGATGGTGGGAAGAGATTATACCATGAACCCGTTATTGAACTGAAAAGGAAGTACTCAATGCATTCGTTTTAAGAATATCAATTCAGATATTAATCAAACAGAGACATAAAATGTGTATACTTAGCTGTATGCCACATACTTTTGTTCGTTTATTAGCTGAACCATTATTTTATTTTCTTGTAAGGCAGAATTTAATCAAAAGCTTCTACACAAGACGAAAAAAAGAGAAGAATTTTTTTTGGTGGCGTTCTTCTCGACATTCAGATATATCGATGACGTTTTATCTATTTAAACAATATTCATTTCCCTTCATACATCGATAATATCACTGTGAACTCGAAATAAAAGACACCATAGAGTCTTCCATATTTGATTCGTACTTAGATATTTTATTGAACATAGATGTTAACGGCAAACTAACAATTCAACTATATGGCTAACAAGATGAATTCAGCTTCTCCATCGTCATCTTCCCATATTTATGTAGCAATATGATATTATCATCGGAATATGGTGTTTATGTCTCTCAAATGATTCGTTACGCAAAGAACAAAGATCAGCTTTTCAATCGAGACAGGCTACTGACAGACAAGTTGATGATACAGGGGTTTCAATAGTCTCGTTTAAAGATAACATTTTGCAAATTCTATGATCATTACAATGATCTGGTTTGCCAATTTAACCTATCATTGGATCAAATGTTGCCTGACATGTTTCATACCAATTGTTAAGCCGTTCATTAACCACTGATTTTGACTTCGGATTACTCCGTTTACCTGATCGATATATAGAACTCGTGGCGGGTGTGACCGGTCGACAGGGGATACTTATTCCTCCTAGGCACCTGATCCCACCTCTGGTATTTCCATGAATCTGTGTTTGCTCGACTCATAATTTTGTATTCCTTATAAGAGTTATGAGATTGATCACTTTTCGTTATCTTCATCTTGAGACGTCAGAAGTTCTGATGTAAATGTAGCAGAATTTGTACAACTTAGTACTGGACTATATACATGTGTATATCCCTTTTCTAAGAATCTGTCTTTTGTCTAAGCAAAGACTGTTCACGAAGAGCGAGAAAAATATTAAAGTAAACTATTAGTTAGCAAGACCAGATGACCATTTTCACATGTCTGGAAATGATCCCACAGACAAAATAGCAATAGACTGTAGTGAAAAATGCATTACATCAACTAACAATCACTCAGTAGCGGAGTAAAAGAAGCAAGGGATAAATAAAGAAATACTGGGATTGTGTGTCCAATTGCGTTTTTACACATACATGTACATATATAACTGATGGTGATGATGACAATGATGAAAAAGTCACCAGAGGGACGTTAAACATAATGGAACGAAACAGCATCTTGGAAAGGGTAAGGATCAAGCCAATGTCACCACTTCATTAGGTCATGTGATTAGGTAGAATAAAATAAAACCCTACCACTTTGTAACTCTCCAGTATTCCAATAAGATACATTATAGTCAAGGACTTTGTCGTCAGAATGCCATGATAATTACGTCACTGAATATTTTGAGAAAGATTATTGAATCAATCGAGGAACATTAGTGATATTGCAAAGAAAATTGTTTGAATTTGATACCCTGACAATTTCCTCCAATCTACAAATTTGTTTCCATGGTAGCGCATAGGGCTAACCGGCTAAACATGTACACCAACATTTAAATAAAAGGACAGCAGAA
The DNA here is from genome assembly GCF_947568905.1 of Ostrea edulis. Lineage (NCBI taxonomy): Eukaryota > Metazoa > Mollusca > Bivalvia > Ostreida > Ostreidae > Ostrea > Ostrea edulis. Next base: position 13,389,353 of record NC_079169.1, read on the forward strand.
ATATTATTAAAATTAAAATTTTCATTTGATGCAAAATATGGTCAACTTTATATTTATTGCATAAATGTTTTGGACGTATAAAGCTTTATTTACTTTCAAGAAATCATATTCCATTCAGGGGAAGTAATTAGTTTGAAAGAACACTTGAATAAACAAGGAACGATATTTGAAATCTGGGATTTAATAAATCATCATTTCAAGCAAATAAAATCTTACGAGGAATGTAATATTACGGAGTCATTGTTTTCTTTAGTACTTCATGTATACTATGCTCAATTTGGAAATAGTTTATCTTTCTTTAGAAAATTACGGACAGACAAACAAACAGCTAGTCAAGTCTTCATTCCGAGAGTATAGAAATAATATTACAATGAACTAAAAATAAACACTGACCCCGACGTGATTCGAACACGCAACCTTCTGATCTGGAGTCAGACGCGCTACCGTTGCGCCACGGAGTCATATTTCCTACACCTGTTACATCTATATTTTTTTTTACCTCTACGTAAAACACAAAGATAAATACAGATATAGTAAAGGACAAAATAAAATCAAGAAATGGCAATGTGCTATAAATGAGACATTTTTAACGCTTCTGAAAAGTGTCATACTCTAATGTATTTCCATAAATGACCTGCGTATGGTGTTTATCACTTTCAATTAATACGTTACACAAGAGCTTGTTCTACGGATGATTAGTTTTTCAATCGAGGCACACTACTGACAAACAACTTTGATGCTTCCGAAATTTCTACAGTCTCGTTAAAAGTCAGCATTTTGAAAATTATGTGATCGTTATAACGATCTAGTTTGACAGTACGACCTGACATTGCGGCAAATACTGTCTGATGTGTTTCATACCAATTGTTAGGTCGTTCTTGACACACTGATTCTGATTACGGATCACTCCATTTATTTGATGAAGATATAGGGCTCATGAAGGATGTGGCCGATCGACAGGAGATGCTTACTCCTCCTAGACACCTGACCCACCTCTGGTATATGTAAAACTTATACGGTACCAATTCTCTCGAATTAGAGAGAGCTGACAAACACGGATCCCTGGTCATATCTATCCGACTATTGTGTGGTACAGGTAATCTGAAAAGACAAATTTTCATCCAATCAGAAGAGATTGTGGGAAGAGGAAAGAATATCTTTAACTGCAAGGGAAGTATTCATTTTGTACCTGTTTGAAAAGTAGAAGCGTTGGGAAGATTTGTACATATTAATTACAATTGTTAGAGAGAGTAACAGCTGAGATACTCGTTCATGTTATTGTTTTCTCTGAGAAATGTAAGTTTGATAATCTGATGTCATAAATCTGGATCATCTGAAACTCTGCAGTCGTATAATTGTTTGTGTTTGCTTAGAAAGTATGCAAATGCACCCGTGTAGGTGTAGGAGTGTGGAGATAGCAGAATACTGATAGGTACTGTGGGTTTTTAGTTAACATTACTTGAACTAATTAAGTATGATAATGAAAGAATACATCAAGTTCATATTTTAAACTATGCAAATGTATGATTGTAGACAGGATAAATGGTATTTCCGAGTCTGATTTGGTTGGCTATGATAATGTTCTACCAGTTTGTGCGCCTCAAAGAATTGATACATTCACCAATTCTTTCACACGTGTCTGAAAAATGGACCAGGATTGTTTTCTTAGTTAAGATCTTGGAGTCTCTCTATTTCAGTGGAAATCTTGAATTCTTTAGAGGAAAATTAATCTTTGTCTCAGTGGAAATGTCAAATTCATTTTTTAAATTGAAATCTTGCATTTTTTTTTGAATTCTCTCTCAGTTGAAATTCTGGATTCCTTGTTTCAGTGGAATTGTTAAATTCTTTAACTGATTCAACATTTTGAATTCTTTCTTTGGTATCTGAGAAGTCACATGACTATCTCTTATATATTGACAATACAAATCGGAAAGTGCAATATGAAAGATGAAGGTAACAGTGATCAATCTCATACCTCCTATAAACAATACAAAATATATAGTTGGGCAAACACGGACCCCTGGATATACCAGAGGTGGGATCAGGTGCCGAGGAGGAGTACACATCCCCTGTCGACAGGTCACACCCGCCTATTTTCTTCATATCGATTGTTAGGCCGTTCTTGGCACACTAATTTTGACTACAGATAACTCCGTTTATATGATCAAGATATAGGGCTCTCGGCGAGTTTGACAGGTTGACAGGGGATGCTTACTCCTCCTATGCACATGATTCCACCTCTGGTGTATCCAGAGGTCTGTGAGTGTCAATCTCTGTTTTGTATTGCTTATAGGTGTTATAAGATTGATCCCTAAGTTATGTTTACCTTTCATACAGGTTCGGACAGAACTATGGATTTTGTTTCTTTTGTCTATTAGGATACACCTTTCAACAAGAGCGAGCAACATATCAAACTGAACGTTTGGTTCCCTAACCATTTGACATTTTCACATGTCTGACAATGACCACCCGGAAAATATAAGCACAGATATTTTGATTTTGAAATGCCTGTTTTGGAAGGAGTGGATGGGTTATTTAATGTTTTCTTTCTACATTTAGTCACACACAGGGACAGAACACCAAGTATTCGTTACGAAGCATAAAAATGAAATGCGACACCATTTCACATGCGTGATACGAGCTCAAAAGAAGTTTGACCCCGATGTGATTCGAACACGCAACCTTCTGATCTGGAGTCAGACGCGCTACCGTTGCGCCACGGAGTCTTGTTAAACACTTTAAATAGCTGATGAAATAGCACACGCCTCTTAGTACGTATAAACATCCATCATGTATATCGGCCAAGTTGAAATCAACAGATCAATAATAGACCAATCACTTCTAGTATATATGGCGGGTCATCAACATGCTCGGTGATTCGATATAACGGAGTGTACTTTAATTCAAACAATATTCTATCATGTATAAACATAAATGGATTAGACAACAGGCACTGCCTATATAAGGCTTCTCCATACAAGTACATAGTCAAGGTCATACAGATAGGTTTGATTACATGTTTGTATAATTACAAATGAGTAATAAAAATGAAACTGTTAAGTAACAGGAATATGATATTGATTAATAATGTTTCAAAGTATAATAATTTACAACTTAATGTATGATTGACAAGATTAATTCGTGTATGAATGCAAGGTGAAGATAACGAACAGTGATCAATCTCATAACTCCTACAAGCAATTTTCCTAAGAAATCAATTAAATACCAAATCAGCATTAAGATTACAAGCTTTATTTCGCAATAGAGAATGCAGTATATTTGATCTACGATTGCTATTGTTGTAATAAGTCTTCAGTGGATTCAAAAGAATAAATACTTTTGATGCCACACTTGAAGGATGATATTTGAAGTGGGACGACTTCGAATATTAAAAGGTAGGTCATTTCACAACTTTATAATTAAAGGTAATATGTTTTACGGCGTGACCGTGTTTGAGGGCGAAACAAAAAAGTTTTGGCATTAGTATCTTTATCCAAAACAGGACAAAAACAACCCGAAGGTAGCACGCGGACGGAGCTGTATCAAAGAATCCTAATTTTGGACATTTGATCCGCCTATCTATTGAACGCGGGAAATATAACGCAATTGATGTAAACAGTACATTGTGACATCATATTCAGCGTGGTTATTTAGCAAATTTACAAATATAGCGTTTGAACCACAAGAAAAAAATATGGCGTTAATCGTGGAGTGATTATATATGATTAAGAAAATAAGATTTACATGCTTTTACGGATTTTATGTAACATCTCAGAACGACGTGAACTAGGGTAGACGAGATTCAAAATGGAGGAATACATGTCCACGCGCTAATATTCGAATCGACTCCATTGGTACCAAACTTTTCAAGTTCCATAGGTATGGTTTAATTTTTCATTATTTTCCTATATTTTCCTTTTAAACATGTATATACGTGTTACCTTCGCCCTAGATATAAAAGTATTCATAAATGAAGATGCTTTCGCTTACGGAATGTTAAATTTTAGAGTGATTTCTTAAAGAATAAGAATTAGAAGGTAAATTACATGGCTGAAGTAAATCTTGCAAATATTGGGGAGCTAACCCATGAACTATTTTGTAGAATTAGACACGTTTATGCATTTTTCTTCTTATAGCTAAGGTATCCCACCCAGGCTCGTTATATAGTATTGATGTAGATGAATTTGTCCTTAAACCTGTTATTATTCGTGCTGCTACAACTTGCACGTGTTTCAGTAAATTAGCATCTCTTTCCGTACAATTATCCCAAACAATATCTGAATATTCAAGGATGGGTCGAACATAAGAAATGTTAATTTTTTTTTATCAATGAATCTCTTTTGATTGTATGCTATAACATTCTTGAAATATTTAATCGGTTACATGAAAGGTGAGATAACGAACAGTAATCAATTTTATTACTCCTATAAACAATACAAAATAGCATATTGTAAAACGACTGACCCCTGGACGCAGCAGAGGTGGGATCAGGTGCCTAGGATGAGTAAACATCCCTTGTCGACCGGTCACACTCGCCTTGAGCCCTATATCTTGTTTTGGCATGGATATATTAAGTATATGTGTTCTCCAGGCTCCATCATGTTGGAATTTTAATCCCAAATGAGTATGAGTTCCAACTGAATAACTGGACCATGTATCCCACATTTTATCTTGGGATGACATATTTTTTCTGCTAAAATCCAAATTGATTGTATTGTTGGGATTAAAATCAATGGAGGACTTAGTAGGGGTGATAGTAAACATTCTTCCATCCCAAGAACTGTGTCTGTGGAGCTGGTGATGGTAAATTGTCGTCCTTTAGTAGACCGGAAGTGTAGGACTGTCTCTGCGGAGCTGGTGATGATATGCTGTCTTCTTTCATTAGACCGTAAGTGTAGGAAAAGATAATCGTTGGAGAAAGAGAGAGAGAGAGAGAGAGAGAGAGAGAGAGAGAGAGAGAGAGAGAGAGAGAGAGATTCCCCAAGTGTCCATTAATGTTGTTATCTATTTATTTCATATAATTTCGCATCCTTTCTTTAGATTGTAATCAGTCTTGTAGAGAATGGGATAGTGTTTGTTAATCAATGGTGATGATCATATTACAAAGGTCTGATTTTAGTTTACAGCTATAAAATAAAATCACATTCCATTGTATAATGCTTCGTCTTATCTACTAACGTTTTGTGTTTTAAGTTAAAAAATGTATTTTTCATCCCATAAGAAGAGATGGTGGGAAGAGATGATACCATGAACCCGTTATTGAACTGAAAAGAAAGTACTCAATTTATTCGTCTTAAAATATTAATTCAGGTATTGATAAAACATAGACATAAAATGTGTATACTTAGCTGTGCTCCTTCATTAGCTCACCTGTTTTTATTTTGTTGTGAGACAGAATTTAATCAAATGCTTTTACACGAGAAGAAAAAAATTGTTGTGGCCTTCTTCTCGACATTCAGATGCATCAACAGCGTTTCATCTGTCAAAATAATGACCATTTCCCGTCATACATCGAACTCGAAATAAAAGACACCATAGGGTCTTCCGTATCTGATTCGTACTTCGTTATTTAATGAACATAGAAGTTAACATCAAACTAACAACTGAATTTTATGAAAAACGATATGACTTAATTTCTCCATCGTCAACTTCGTTATGTAGCAATATTTCATTATCACCTGCATTGGTGTTTATGTTTCACAACTGATTCGATACGCAAGAACTTGTGCTGCGTATGATAAGTTTTTCAATCGAGGCAGGCTATTGTCAGACAAGTTGATGGTACAGGGGTTTCAATAATCTCGTTTAAAGTCAGCATTTTGAAAATTTCATTGTCGTTGTAATTATCTAGTTTGTCAATACAACCTGTCATTTGGGTGAAATACTCTCTGACGTGTTTTATACCAATTGTTAGGTCGTTCATTAACCACTGATTTTGACTTCGAATTACTCCATTTACCTGATCGATATATAGGACTCACGGTGGGTGTGACCGGTCAACAGGAGACGCTTACTCCTCCTAGTCACCTGATCCCACTTCTGGTATATCCAGGAATCTGTGTTTGCCCAACTCTTAATTTTGTATTCCATAAAAGAGTTACGAGAACGATCACTGTTCTTTATCTTCATCTTGAGTCGCCAGGAGTTTTAAACGTAGCAGACTTTGTAGAACTTGGTACAGGAGTATATAGATCCTTTCTCTAAGAATCTGTCTTTTATCTGAACAAAGACCGTTCGCTAAGAGTGAGATAAATATTAAAGTAAACAAAGTTAACAAATCCACGTGACGTTTTTCACATATCTGGAAATGATACCACAAAGAAAATAGACATACACATTTGATGACGAATTGTAGTAAGAAGTGCATTACATCATCTAAAATCACTCAATAGCGGAGTAAAATAAGCAAGAGATAGATGGGGAAATACTGTCATGGGGGTTCAATTGTGTTTCTACACACACATGTACATGTATAACTGATGGTAATGATGCCAATGATGGAAATATTCACGAGAGGGACGTTAAACAGTATAGAACGAAACAGCATCTTGGAAAGAGTAATCTTGAAGCAAGCCAATCTGACTATTTCATTAGGTCATGTGATTAGGAAGGATAAAATAAAACCCTACCACTTTGTAACTCTCCAGTATTCCAATAGGATACATTATAGTCAAGGACTTTGTCGTCAGAATGCCATGAGAATTACGTCACTGAATATTTTGAGAGTGAGTATTGAATCAATCGAGTAACATTAATGATATTGCAAAGAAAATTGTTTGAATTTGATAACCTAACAGTTTCCTGTAATTCACTTTTTTCCATGGTAACCCATAGAGGTAACCGGCTATACATCAACATTTAGATAAACGGACAGCAGAAATATCATTAAAATTTATATTTTCATTTTTGATGCAAAATGTGTAGAAACACAATTGAATGCATAAATATTTTAGACATATCAAGCTTTATTTACATTTTAAAAAATCATATTCCATTCGGGGGAAGGAATTAGTTTGAAAAAAGCACTTGAATAAATTAGGAACAATATTTGAAATCTGGGATTTAATTAATCATCATTTCAAGCAAATGAAATACACATGTACCTAGGAATGTAATATATACGGAGTCATTGTTTACTATAACCGTTTTGGAAGGCGTGTTTTTTTTTTATTCTAAAACCAATTATAGACATACAAACAGACAGCCCACCAAGTCTTCATTCCGAGAGTGTAGAAATAAAATTACAAAGAATTAAAATTAAATAATGACCCCGACGTGATTCGAACACGCAACCTTCTGATCTGGAGTCAGACGCGCTACCGTTGCGCCACAGAGTCATGTTTCATATACCTGTTACACCTATATTTCATACCTCTACGTAAAACACAAAGACACAGTAAAAGGCGAAATAAAATCAATAAAAGGCAATATGCTATAAATGAGACATTTTTAACGCTTTATGACGTGTTTCACACCGATTGTTAAGCCGTTCTTGGCACACTGATTTTGACTGCGGATAACTGCGTTTACCTGATCAAGATATAGGGCTCACGGCGGGTGTGACCGGTCAACATGGGATGCTTACTCCTCCTATGCACCTGATCCCGCCTCTGGTGTGTCCAGGGGTCCGTGTTTGCTCAACTATCTATTTTGTATTGCTTATAGGAATTATGAGATTGATCACTGTTCGTTATCTTCACCTTGCATGAAAAGTGTCATACCCTAATGTATTTCCAAAAATGACCTGCATATGGTGTTTATCACTTTCAATTAATACGCTATACAAGAGCTTGTTCTGCGGAATTATTTTTTCAATCGAGGCAAACAAATCCCACCAAAGTTTCAACAGTCTCGTTGAAAGTCAGCATTTCGCAAATTCTGTGATCGTTATAACGATCTAGTTTGCCAGTACGACCTGACATTGGGGCAAATACTGTCTGGTGTGTTTCATACCAATTATTAGGCCGTTCCTGGTACACTGACTTTGACTACGGATCACTCCATTTATTTGATGAAGATATAGGGATCATGACGGGTTTGTCCGGTCAACAGGAGATGCTTACTTCTCCTAGACACCTGACCGAATTCATTTGGTACCTGTTAGAAGAGTAAATGCGTTGGGAAGTACTTAAACTAGTGTTTGATTTTTACATACTAGTTACAACACTTAACGAGAGTAACAGCTGAAATACCCGTTTAGGTCATTGTTTTCTCTGAGAAATAATTTGATGTCATAAATCTACATCGTCCAGATCACCGTTGTCCTATAATTGTTGATGTTTACTTAGAAAGTACGAGAATGCACCCGTGTAGGTGTAGGAGTGTGGAGATAACAGATAACTGATAGGTACTGCGGGTTTTTAGTTAACATTACTTGAACTAATCAAGTATGATAATGAAAGACTACATCAAGTTCATATTTTAAACTATGATGCAAATGTATGAATGTAGACATGGTTAATGGCTAGTAATATTTATAGATGATACGAATGAGTAAGCTTAAACGTTTCAGTTGCACTTACGAATATGATGTAGTTGGCTATCGTATGTTTTACTATCTTTTGCTCTGACAGATTTCTTTTGCTCCTCAAAGAATTGACCTTTTCACCATAACTTTTCCACTGATCTGAAAAATGGACTAGGTTGTGCATCTTAGTTAACGTCTTGGAGTCTCTCTCTTTCAGTAGAAATCTTGGGTTCTCTTACACAGAGTAAAATTAATCTTAGATGCTATGAGTTAGTGGTGATGCCAAATTCTTTCTTTTAATGGAAATCTTGAATTCTGTCTCTCTGATGAGAGTTTGAATTCTTTGTTTTAGTGGAAATTTGAATACTTTGTCTGATTCAGCATTTTAGATTCTTTCTGTGGACATCTGGGAAGTCAAAGGACTATCACTTATGTAGAAACAAATCGGATCATACAACTCTAAATGTGCAATATAAAATATCGAATGTTAAGGGAAATGATTTGATTTTTGATGAATGTACTTTGCATTAGATTTACAAACAAAGGACTAGATGCCGTCAACATAAGCAACATTCTTCGTTATTTGTTATTAGTGAAATCTTGAATTCCTTCTCGAATTATGTCTCTCTGTTGAAATTATTGATTCTTTTTTGGTGGAGTTTTGAATTCTTTCTCTCATTCAACATTTTGTTATCTTTCTGTGGAAATCTTGGAAATCACATGACTATCTATTATATATAAACATGACATATCGGATCATACAACTTAATTTTACTGCAATGTAAAATAACAAATGTTAAGTGAAATGATTTGATATTTAATAAAAGTACCTAGCATTATATCCCTCTATTAATATTGTTGAATAATGGTCGTCAATTTTGTCAACGTTTCATGTATTACATATTTTACGTTAAGCGCTTTTAGAGTAATTCTATCTAGGTATGTAACGCGATATATGTATGCATGAAAGATGATTATAACGAATAGTGATCAATCTCATAACTCCTAAAAATATGAAATAGAGAGTTGGGTAAACACGGACCCCTGGATATACCAGAGGTGGGATCAGGTGCCTAGGAGGAGTAAGCATCCCCTGTCGACCGGTCACACCCACCGAGAGCCCTATAACTCGATCAGGTAAACGGAGTTATCCGTAGTTAAAATCAGTGTGCCAAGAATGGCCTTAACAATCGTTATGAAACACGTCAGACAGCTTTTGACCCAATGATAGGTTGTATTGACGAACTATATCGTTGTAACGACCATGGAATTTGCGAAATGCTGACTTTAAACGAGACTGTTGGAAACCCTTTTTCTATTTTTGTTAAAGAAGCAACTGTCTATGCTATCAACAAGTCTAGTCATTAATTCATCGTGAAGGATGGTCGTGTAAAGTGTTGAAAAGTCAACGTTTTGATGTTGTTGATATGAGAAAAGTTTAGCGATTTCAAGTAAATATTGTTACTTGACCTCAATGTGAATATAGTACAGATTCTGAAAATGGCACTCGTATATTCACATTCAAAATGGACTGTAGATGGAGATATTAATACCTGTATACACGGTTTCTTTCACCGTTAGGTTTTAAAACAACGCCCATATATTTATAATAATCAATTTTATGGACGTTCTATCTTCACTTTTCGTTCTAATGATCTAATTAACAAAGATAAGCAAAAAACTAGGTCATATGTTTCCTGACATTTTTCATACTAATTGTTTAGTCTTACATTACATTCCGATTTTAACTACGTATTCCCCGATAAGGTGATCAAGATATAGGGCCCAGAGAGGATGTGGCGGATCTACAGGGATGATTAGTGCTCCTAGGCAACTAATTCAACCTCTGATGTATTCAGGGGTTCGTATTTCTCTTCTTTTAATATTGAATTCTTTATAGCAACTATGAGACTGATCATTGTCTGAAATCTTCACTTTGTCAAATAGTATATAAAATATTAATCAAACACAAAGATGTTCTTTGTATTTACTGTATATCATATCCTGAGTCTGTCAGAAGTTTCAAAGTAGCTCACTTAGAAAATGCAGCAGACTCCATACAAGTTACTACAGAACTATGGATCTTTTGTCCAAGGAACATGCCTTTCTTTCCTGAACAAAGACTAATCACTAAGAAAGAAAACATATCAAACTAAACTCTGGGCTTCTCGAACCACATGCCATTTTTCACTTGTCTGGAAATGATGTTACAGAAAAATAGCTATATACATTTGAAGGCAAATTGTAGTCAGAAATGTAATATATGTCAACTAGCAATCATTCGATAGCAGAGTAAGATGACCCAGGGAAATATGTGTCCAGTTGTGTTTCTACTCATACATATATACAGAATAATGACGACGGCAAAGATGATGATAACAAAGATGATGATCAAGTGAAATGATTTATAGAAATGTTCATTCAGTCTCATTTATGATTATTTGCTCCCCTGGGCACCTGATCCCACCTCTGGTGTGTCCAGGGGTCCGTGTTTGTCTGATCCCACCTCTGGTGTGTCCAGGGGTCCGTGTTTGTCTGACCCCACCTCTGGTGTGTCCAGGGGTCCGTGTTTGTCCAACTATCTATTTTGTATTGCTTATAGGAGTTATGAGATTGATCACTGTTCGTTATCTTCGACTTACATGGAAAACTTCATCTTATGAAAGTGGTTAAATCATAAGCACTTTATGTTAAGCACTGTACTTGTATGAATGACTTTATTGTATCAGAGATCTGGGCTTTTCGTGGTATTATGAACGGACAAAAACTTAACAACATTATGCAATCGTTTTGAAATTTCAGAGGGAGTACCCGAATAGATTTTATTTGCAAAAATCATTCTAAGTATTTCCTAAAAATTGAACCAATGTTTTGTTTTGATATACATCTATTTTCATTATTAAGAAAGTTTACATTAAAAGTTTGTGTTTTTTGTCATTAAAAAATTGAAAGCATCTGAAGCTGGTGGACTGTTAAGTCCCCGAGGGTCTCTACAGCCCAGTAGCTAAGTACTTCGTTACTTACTTGAAAATACGGATGTATATTTAATTGCTGTTATAAAATTTAGAAATTCATTTCCAAATTAAGGATTATCTCCCTCACGCATAGCTCTTATCCTTAGACGAATTTGACTAAACTTTTTTGGCACACTGTTTTTCCCTATAATAGCTCTAACACTTCATTATTATTTCGAATTTCAAACATTTCGGTTGAGCATCACTGAAGAGACATGATTTGTCGAAATGTGCATCTGGTGCATCAAAATTGGTACCGTATAAGTTTTACATTATATTTACAGTACATTTTTTCGTTTTTATGAGATTTATTGTAAAGAGCGGTGTGGCAGTCGATTAGCGCAGCGTACAGTGAATTTCATACAAACGAACGAAAGCACTGTCTTTTGTAATGAATATTCATAACATCATCGCAAAACTTGCACGCGACGTGACGTCATAAGTTTGGGATTGATAAAATATTCGACATGGATATCTCGATTAGTGACACTGACGTTTTAGAGTTTCAAATGATTTGGATGACATTACGTTATCTCGAATAATGACGTAGATGATGAAAAATGCGCTGATGAGGTATTCGGCATAATAAGTACATGTATGTCACAGACTTAAGCTACATATAACACTTTCTTTTTGCAGTCGGGAATCATTACATTTTTGATAAAGAATTATAGGTGGATCCAGGAATTTGTGAAAGGTAGACCTGGGACTTGATCTTTCACATACTTTTCACAGCCTCCACCCCTCTCCCATGTACATCGTTTGCTGGTTTACATAAATCTTGAGACAGTTTTCTACATGAAAATGTTTAGTTTATTTGCTATTTGTTTTCCAAAGTTCTAATCATTCTAATAGCCTTACTCAGACCTTATTTCGTAATTTAGCTGGACATGTCATCAAGATGAAGAACAAGAACATGTTGGTGGTTTACGTGTAAGATGGTAAATGTCTACGTACTTCAAAGTTTGTTTATAATTAAAAAGTTTGGATGCAATAGTAGAAGTATAGCTGTAGGAAATACAGGGTGTAGACTTGAACTTGAAATAGTTGGAATAATAAGAGGAATTGTTTCTATGTATGTAACTCGATAAATGTATGCATAGATATTGTTACTTGACTTCAATGTGAAAAGAGCTCAGAATCTGCAATGTTATAAAACGGCAGTCGTACATTCATATTCAAAACGGACTGTAGATGGAGAAATCAATTCTTTTATGCACGGTTTCATTGACCGTTAGCTTTTAAAACACCGTCCACATATATAAAATCAACACTTATATGGGCGTTCTATCTTCACTTTTCGTTCTAACGAACATAAGCCACAACTAGGTCAAGCACTTGATTCTGAGTATTGTCCGCTCTCGATACCACTTATCGCTTAACATATCTTTATATTACTAGATGTCTAGACTCTCCGTGGGATGTTGAGCAGACAAGAACTTATAGTACAACGTGATGCAAGCGTTTTCGGATATCTGAGGTGGTACCCGAATAGATGTTAATTCCATAAAAGCATCCTAAGTATTTCCTGAAAATGGAACCAATGTTTTCTTTCTCTATACATTCATTTTCATTATTTAAAAAGTTTACATTACAAGTTTATGTGTTTAGGTCATAAAAATTGAAAGCAGTTTGAAGCACATACACTACTTTTATGATACTGACTTGTTGCAATGGGTCAGAATCAGGAAACTCTGATTGGTTTATTACGTCATGTAATAAGGACAAATAACATAATACCCTACCACTGTATAACTCCATTATTCCTATATGATATATCATAGTTAAGAACTATGCCATCAGAATAAATTTTGAAATTGATAACTTTAGAATTTACTTAATTTGGTGAAGAAATGCAACTTTAGTGGAAAGTCATCCGTATAAAATGTTAATAGCCCTGCAAAGTTGATAATCGCGATCTACAAAGCTTACTGTACTTATCAACATTAGAATGGACAGTGAAATATATTTGAAACTTTATTCAAAAGCTCTGTAGTAAGCTTTTCAACTTTATATGATTTACTGTAAAAATGAATTTCAACACCATATCACCTTAAAATAATGATGACCCCGACGTGATTCGAACACGCAACCTTCTGATCTGGAGTCAGACGCGCTACCGTTGCGCCACGAAGTCATGTTGCACTGATAATTTACACCTCTACGTGAACATTTACACATATATAGTGTGGGGCAATATCTCAATGCATTTAGAAGAAAAAAATATATATTTCTGATATTTACATTCCACCCTTATTTTCATTTTATATCATTTCGTATAATTCCTCAGTTTTCTTGCTTGTATGCATACGGATAAAAAATTTCTATTGAATGTGTTGATCATTTTACATAAAGCTCATTTTGGTTACCGCTGTAAAATAAAGTCACATTCTATTGTCAAATGCTACATTCTTATTAATCAGGTTATTGTGTGTTAATTGAAAAATAGTATTAATCCAGTTAGAAGAGATAGTGGGGAGAGGAAAAAATATCTTCAACCCGATATTGAACTGAAAAGAGAGTATTCATTTTGTTAGAACCTTGGATGCGTTAGGAAGTACTTAAAGTAAAGTTTAATTTGTACATATACTAATAAATATACGTAGAGAGAGAGATTTTTATTTTTATTTTTTTTTAGAATTTGTTGATAGCAAGTGGAAGGTGACGATAACGAACAGTGATCAATCTCATAACTCCTATAAGCAATACAAAATAGATAGTTGGGCACACACGGACACCTGGACGTACCAGAGTTGGGATCAGATGCCTAGGATGAGTAAACATTCCCTGCCGACAGGTCTGACCCGCCGTACGCCCTATATCTTGATCCGGTAAACGGAGTTTTCCATAGTCAAAATCAGTGTGCCAAAAACGGCCTAACAACGGTATGACACAAGTCAGACAATATTTTACCCATTGATAGGTTGTATTGACAAATTAAATTATTATAACGACCACAGAATTTGCGAAGTGCTGATTTTAAACGAGAATGTTGAAACCCCTGCTCCATCAACATGTTTGTCAGTAGGTTGTCTCAACTTAAAAACTGATTATACGCAGAACAAGCTTTTTCATAAAGCTGAGTTGATAGTTTGCCGTTAATATATATTTTCAATACAAAATTTCTAAATATGAAGCAAAAGTGGACGACTCTGTGATGTCTTTTTTCTCCAGTTCACAGAAATATATCAAATCGAAAATATGAATGAAAATTAGCATTGTTGATAGATAAAACGTCGTCGATATATCTAAATGTCGCACTGAAGGCCACAACAACAGATTTTTTTATTTTGACGTGGTATGATAATTGGATCCTACACCAAGTTCATATTTTAAACTATAATGCAAAATGTATAAATGTAGACATGGGAACTGGATGAGTGATATTTAAATAGACGATAACATTGACTAAGCTTAGACGTGTCGGTTGCACTTCCAAGTATGGTTTGTTTGGCTATCGTAATGGTATACCAGCTTTTGCTGCGATCAATGTATTTTGCTCTTGATGCATTCACATCTTTTCCATATGTCTGAAAAACTGGACGAGGATTGTGTACCTTATGTAAAATCTCAGAGTTTCTCTCTGTAAATCTTGAATTCTTTGTCTCAGTGGAAATGTCAAATAATTTGTCTCCATGGATATCTTGATTTCATTCTCTCAGATGAAAGTTTGAATACTTTGTTTTATTGGAAATTTTGGATTCTTTGTTTCAGTCCAAAGTTTTGTATTTTTTGTTTTAAGTGGGATCTTGAATTTTTTCTCTCTGTCGAAATCTGGCAAGTTACATGAAAGGTGTAGATAACGAACAGTGATCAATCTCATAACTCTTATAAGCAATACAAAATAGAGAATTGGGCAAACATGGACCCCTGGATATACCAGAGGTGGAATCAGGTGCCTAGGAAGAGTAAGCGTCCCCTGTCGACCGGTCACGATTTTGGTTCAAGAGTGGGGAAACATGCTCGCTGTCGGTCATTGCTAGGACGAAGACATAGCAAACTCGGTCCATTTTACAGTTGGACGACCTCGGGCTGAAATATTTCCCGACATTATGTAACCTACAACCTGTAGCTATGAATTTCATTTTTGAAAAAGCATGGGGGATTGAACTGTGACGCTTTGTGCCAGCATACATGTACTTCACAAAGCTGAACTATCGCTTTATGAAATCTATGCTAGCTAGGAGTGTTGGTGTTCAAAACCTCATGTTTCATTTTTTTTTTCATATTTGCATCTTACTTTAATTTCTTTGGAATGATTCTAAGCCGTTAGAATAGTCGTTCTATATTTATCAAGATTCATACGCATATTCTCCATATTCTTCACATTGATGAGGAAACGGTTATCATTTCGATCATAGAAATATTGAAGGTACAATAAAATGCATCGGAAATGTGAAAAAATAATAATAAGAGTGTTAATGATTGTGTCGACACAAAGACTGACAAACGGAGATGACAGGAAGTTCTCATTCCGAGAGAATAAAATGAATAACGACTCTATTTTATAAGCATTTTGCGAGAGTAGAAAAAAAGACCCCGACGTGATTCGAACACGCAACATTCTAAGCTGGAGTCAAACGAGCTACCGTTGTGCCACGAATCCATATCAATACTTAGATATGTCAAAACACACACGCATACATACACACACACACACACACACACTCACGTACGAACGCACACACACACACGCTCACACACACACACGCACACACACACACACATACACCCTCACACTCACACTCACACACACACACACACACACACACACACACACAGAGAGAGAGAGAGAGAGAGAGAGAGAGAGAGAGAGAGAGAGCAAACTGTAAGCAATACGAGGATTAGATGGGACATCCTTCAGCGCTTCATGAAAGACTAGTATATGCCGACGAGAAGCGTCCGCATTCTTACCTTGATGTATAGGCCTAACAAGGACTTTTTGAAAGGGGTTCCAGCACTTGTTGACATATTTCTTAGAATCGGAGAGATTCTTCATACTGAGTGATTCGATAAAATACTTTATCGAGTGGGAATCGTTTTCATTGACCAATGAGGTTAGCCATAGGAACCGACTTTTATTTTTTTTTAAATGAACCAAGAAAGTAGAGATGAAGAAAAAGAGGGAACACGAATCTCCGCATTGCAAACAGAATAACACCCGAAGAAAATTGTAATTTCCCTAATTAGGCAATATTTTTGTGAGTCACGGATTTCATAATCCCTCTCCTTGATTTTGATTCAGACGCCTATGTGGAACCTAGACAACCTTCATTGTATGCTATGGATTTATTTTCTCCACTGAAAGTTTCTGCTTCAGGTTGTAAGCTTGGGAAAAACTTGAGCCTTTGTTCTTTATTCATATATCTATTTCGTTTCATTTTACAGACGGCAGATGTTGATCATTTTACAGACGACGGATGTTAATTATTTTACAGACGACGGGTGTTGATCATGTACAGACGACGGATTTTGGGTACCGCTGCAATATGAAATCTCATTATATTGTCTAACTTTTCCTTCTCATCTAATCTAACATAGTCTGTGTGTTAGTTCGAAATTCCACTTTTCATCTTATTATAAATTTATGTAAAAGGAGGAAGAAATGTCTTTTACCCGCTATTCAACTGAAAAGGAGGTACTTATTTCGCAGGTGTTAGGAGGAAGTACTTACAAAAAATTTAATGTTTAATGCTTATCAGTTGAATCACCTACTTCCTTTTAATCTAGAGACTCTGCTTTATAGGATTTAGGAGATTGATCAGTGTTCGTTACCTTCACTTTGTCATAATTGTGATTTAACCAAATCTTCAATATCCAATCATTATCAATTCAGAAAGTACTCGATGCAACTTGAGCAAGAGTAGGGATCTTAAAGATTATGGATAGTTGAAATATACTACGTATCTAGTTGATCATAACTTGAACTGATTAAAATTATAACTACGGAAGAATGATACGCCAGATAAATTTGAAGTACATGAAAAGCGGAGGATACGAATAATAATACTTTGAAATTAAAAAATTTCAAATTTACTTATTTAGTAAAAAGTCCGCTTTTAGTAGTAACTACTGAATTCGAACCCACGAACAAGAGATGAGCAGTCGACTCATTCACCGAACGAGCTATCCAGCTAGTGAATCTTTAAAAGGAATATGCAAATATTGCTAATAGTTATATTTTCATTCATGTTTTAAAAGGAAGTCAGCCATTATAACGATGTAGCATTCTTCATTAAAATCTGTATTAAGAGAATGCTTTAAAGAACTACATGCATGCAAATTATGTGAATACAGACATATGTGAAGTAAATAAATGATAATATATACACATATGCTACGATACAGTAAAGTTAAACGATTCGGTCGTGTTTCAACGTGCTGTATGGTCGCCTATCGTCATGTCTGGTTAGTTTTGGTTGTGGTCGATGTCGATTACTTCTGTTAGAATTCACTTTGTCATATATCGTGCACATGCCTGACGAATGGGCCAGGATTGTCTCTTTAGTGAAAATCTTGAACTCTTCCACTTCCAGTGGAAATCTTGGCGTCGCTGTTGGTGGAAGTGTACAGGCTCTCTTCGAATCAAGATGATCGTATTCGTCAACAGATTCTCGACATTTCTCATATACACGCACAGACTGAGATGCAGGGAAGAAGTTTCTCCTATGAGAACACTTGACATAAGCTTCGTTATCTGATGGGTTGGAAATGATTCCTTTACCTGGAATGGAGGCCATTGCTACATATTTTGGTGTAGCGTCAGATTCAGCAATATCACTTCTAGACATCATGTTGCCAGTTCTTGAGATCACATCGTAGGAAGAAGAGCACAGGTCATCATACGAAACATGGTCAATATGAGAATCCTGGGATATGATGGACCCCCTAATACTGCTATACCTAGATTCAGTCTCGTCATAATTCACCACATCATCTACCAAAGACGAAAATATCACTTCTACTCATATCAAGTATCAAACTACGTTTTCATTGTACGAAGAATATAATTGTGAAGATTCATTACAAAATCTCACCAAAACATTACCATAGAAACATTCACTCAGACGTTAGGATTACCATAGAAACAGTCACTCACACGTTAGGATTAGAAACAGTCACTCTTACGTTAGGATTACCATAGCAATAGTCACTCTGACGTTAGGATTACCATAGCAATAGCCACTCAGACGTTAGAATTACCATAGAAACAGTCACTCAGACTTTAGGATTAGAAACAGTCACTCTGACGTTAGGATTACCATAGCAACAGTCACTCTGACGTTAGGATTACCATAAAAACAGTCACACAGACGTTAGGATTACAATAGATTGATTGATTGATGTTTTTACGCCACACTCAACAATTTTTCAGTTATCTGGTGGCGCCCAGTTTTTGTTGGTGGAAGAGAGAACCCAGAAACAATGCACCTGGGAAGAGACCACCGACCTTCTGAAAATAAACTGGGAAACTTTAAGACTTACCGCCGCGAGCGGGATTCGAACCCACGCCGACAGAGGTGAGAGGCCGTGTGATTTTGAGCGCAATGATCTAACCACTCGGCCATGGAGGCCCTGGATTACCATAGAAACATTCATTCAGACGTTGGGATTACCATAGAAACAGTCACTCAGACGTTAGGATTACCACAGAAACAGTCACTCAGACGTTAGGATTACCATAGAAACAGTCACTCTGACGTTAGGATTACCATAGAAACAGTCACTCTGACGTTAGGATTACCATAGAAACAGTCACTCAGACGTTAGGATATTTTGTGATTTGTAATGGAACATGACAGTTGTTTTGACAGATTCACTTTCTTTCTAAATACTCGCCATTTGTATTTACAGCAGTTCGCCTGTCTTTATTGTTCGTCTTCCTACACAAATGATTATCACATTAGAACATTCTAAACTACTTTGGAAAACTTCATCGGTTTCCCAGGAAGTTTGTACTTTTTATACATTTTGTATTATTTCTCCTTTTAGTACAAATGCTTTGATTTTAGATAAATATACCTGTGGCAGAAGAACCTACCGTTTCCATAGGACGCAGCACGTGATAAGTAGACACAAACAACCGATGACACCGGAAGCACCAGCAGCGATCCCGAAGATTGGGAGCGAGCGAGACCGCATTGACTCTACATGGAAACAAATCCTTCAGATAGGATTGAAGTTGATTTGATAATAAAAGCTTCAATACCATAATAATGAAACAAATCTTTACAAAATACCCAGTTGGGAGATTCAGATGGAAAATATTCTATACTACATATTTAGAAAGAATTCAATATTTTGAATATGTCGGAAAGACTGTCAAGTTTACATCATTCCAAGAAAAAAGAAATTATTGATTAATAAGACGAGAAACTGTGTACAGAAAAATCACACCTGTATAATTTTGGTTGCATCCAATTTTACTGTGACAGGTCTGGTTATTTTCACAGGCACACCTTAACCGGCAACCGAAACCATAAAATCCATCGGGACAGGTCCTGTTACAATTAAGTCCCCATGATCCAATGCAGCCTAAAATGATTTTATTTTCAGACAAGAGAGAAAATGTCGATCATTATAAAAAGGAAACACTTAGATTTTCAAAATAGATCAACTAAGAAACTGTCACGGATAACCGTGCTATAATGTGATAAATGATAAAGTAACAGAAACAATTTACACATTTATTTGGTATACAACTAAAATTTAAGTTTCTGCTCCCGGTTTATGGCGTTGAGCGTAAAAGTTCCTTAAATGGCGTCTGGTTTATACACAGATCCACTACACTGATGACTGCTTTCATGCGTGGACACAACACACATGTCGATGCTCTCCCAAAGTGTTTGGTTTCTATACTGTTGTACATGGTACACGTGTACTTGGTACACACTACAAGGTAACACCTTAGAACAAGCTGAACGCGGGCAACATTTACAACAAAGCCAGAGTGTCTGCAATAGTTATTTTGTAATTGCTGTCACAAGATTCTGGTGAAAGAGTGCTCAGATGAATGCGTCCTTCTTGCTGGACAGTTCGGTTCCTACTGATCCTACTGAGAGCACGGACTGGCGGTTTTATGCTCCAATAGATTGAGGTTTAATAAAGGGGTATTTACAATTTAAAAGAGGTCCCAAGCAGAATAAAGCTACGTTTGATTTGACAAAACAAAACTGAAATAAAAATGTGACAGAAACGACATGGACTTACGTTCACAAACACCATTTACCAGCTTGAAATCTGTACAACACGTTTTGTTGCTATCGCTGAATTAAGAAAAAAGACATTTCTGTTAAATCGCAGACTTCACAATGCGTCAATAGTCTATGCTAACATAAAAAGAGTAATTTCTATGTTACAGACACTGTATAATATGTCATCAGTCTATGGTTACATAAAAAGAGTAAGTTCTACGTTACATACACTATATGCGATTCTTACCTACATAGCATCGTTTTCTCGGACCTTGTAACGGAATAAACAACTGCTGCTAAACTGGAATAAACAACTACTGTTAAAAGTAACTTCATGGCATACATAATATTTTTTAAAAACCAGCTCGGAATACAAACAGGATTCTGAACACAGATATGGTTCTCGTCACAACGATTCTATATACGGAATGAATCTTCCTGAAATGACTCTCCTAAATAATTTCCGCAACGCGCTTTGAATTTCACACACTACATGCGTTTTGCAATGGCAACTAGAAGTCTTTGCCAAGACTGTATCACTACTACAAGTGTATATCTCCATAGCAACAATCTCAATATACAGTGTTATATCTACTACACATGTATATCTCCATAGCAACATTCTCAATATACAGTGTTATATCTACTACACATGTATATCTCCATAGCAACAATCTCAATATACAGTGTTATATCTACTACACATGTATATCTCCATAGCAACAATCTCAATATACAGTGTTATATCTACTACACATGTATATCTCCATAGCAACAATCTCAATATACAGTGTTATATCTACTACACATGTATATATCCATAGCAACAATCTCAACATACAGAGTGCTACATTTATTTGTTATTTTCCATGTTGCACAGTGTACAAAATCTCTCCGACACTAGAGAAAAACTAGATGAGTTATTGTACTATTTAATGTTTCAAGTGATTCATTCATTTTATTGATAGTGGTCAGATCATTCCCTGCAATAAGAAATGTATATTTCCTAGTCTGTTTGTATTACAGGGAGTTTGAAAATTATAGAAGCATCAGATACTTATCAATACTAATAATTCCTATGCATGTACATGTGTAATTGGTCAAGTCGATTGTGCAGAAAATATTTCATGTTGCTAATATTTTAATGACTTCCGTGAAAAAAACCAGACTAGGCATTTATTCCTTATATTCATCTCTGTTATTTAAACTTGTTTCTTTCTTTTTACCGGTAACAGTAGATACGAATACAGTAGATTCATGCAGACTGCATGCATTCATAAATAAAAGTTATCTACATCACATCTAAAAGCATGTAGATGATCTTGTTTGTTGCAACAATATTGAAATACATTTTGTATAACATTCTAAGTGTATGTAAATAGAGATTTATTTCCCGAACATTATTTTTATGAAGCAGTTTATATATCAAACATGTTTTTATTTCAATATCATCAATGAAAGGTGAAGATAACAAACAGTGATTAATGAAAGGTGAATATAACAATGATTAATGAAAGGTGAAGATAACAGTGATTAATGAAAGGTGAAGATAACAAACAGTGATGAATGAAAGGTGAAGATAACAAACAATGATTAATGAAAGATGAAGATAACAAACAATGATTAATGAAAGGTGAAGATAACAAACAGTAGTTAATGAAAGGTGAAGATACCAAACAGTGATCAATGAAAGGTGAAGATAACAAAGAGTGATTAATGAAAGGTGAAGATACCAAACAGTGATCAATGAAAGATGAAGATAACAAACAATAATTAATGAAAGATGAAGATAACAAACAATGATCAATGAAAGGTGAAGATAACAAACTGTGATTAATGAAAGGTGAAGATAACAAACAGTGATCAATGAAAGGTGAAGATAACAAACTGTGATTAATGAAAGGTGAAGATAACGAACAGCGATTAATGAAAGGTGATAATAACAAACAGTAGTTAATGAAAGGTGAAGATAACAAACAGTGATCAATGAAAGGTGAAGATAACAAACAATGATTAATGAAAGGTGAAGATAACAAACATAATTAATGAAAGGTGAAGATAATAAATAATGATTAATGAAAGGTGAAGATAACAAACAATGATTAATGAAAGGTGAAAATAACAAACAGTGATCGATGAAAGGTGAAGATAACAAACGGTGATTAATGAACGGTGATGATAACAAACAATGATTAATGAAAGGTGAAGATAACAAACAGTGATTAATGAAAGGTGAATATAACAAACAGTGATTAATGAAAGGTGAAGATAACAAACAATGATTAATGAAAGGTGAAGATAACAAACAATGATTAATGAAAGGTGAAGATAACAAACATAATTAATGAAAGGTGAAGATAACAAACAGTGATTAATGAAAGGTGAAGATAACGAACAGTGATCAATGAAAGGTGAAGATAACAAACAGTGATTAATGAAAGGTGATGATAACAAACGGTGATTAATGAAAGGTGATGATAACAAACAGTGATCAATGAAAGGTGAAGATAACAAACAGTGATTAATGAAAGGTGAAGATAAGGAACAGTAATTAATGAAAGGTGAAGATAACAAACAGTAGTTAATGAAAGGTGATGATAACAAACAATGATTAATGAAAGGTGAATATAACAGTGATCAATGAAAGGTGAAGATAACAAACAGTTATTAATGAAAGGTGAAGATAACGAACAGTAATGAATGAAAGGTGAAGATAACGAACAGTGATGAATGAAAGGTGAAGATAACAAACAGTGATCAATGAAAGGTGAATATAACGAACAGTGATCAATGAAAGGTGATGAAAACAAACAGTGATCAATGAAAGGTGAATATAACGAACAGTGATGAATGAAAGGTGAAGATAACAATCAGTGATCAATGAAAGGTGAAGATAACAAACGGTGATTAATGAAAGGTGAATATAACAAACAGTGATCAATGAAAGGTGAAGATAACAAACAGTGATTAATGAAAGGTGAAGATAACGAACAGTGATGAATGAAAGGTGAAGATAACGAACAGTGATTAATGAAAGGTGAAGATAACAAACAGTAATTAATGAAAGGTGAAGATAACGAACAGTGATTAATCTCATAACTCCTCTAAGCAATACAAACTTAAGACTTGGGCAAACACGGTCCCCTGGATATACCACAGGTGGGATCAGTTGACTAGGAGGAGTAAGCATCCCCTGTCGACCGCTCACACCCGCCGTGAGCCCTATATGTTGATCAGATAAACGGAGTTATCCGTCGTCAAAATCAGTGTGCCAAAACGGCCTTACAATCGGTATGAAACACGTCAGACAGCATTTCACCGAATGATAGGTTGTATTGGCAAACTACATTGTTATAACGATCATAGAATTTGCGAAATGTTTACTTTAAACTAGACTGTTGGAACCCCTGTACCATCAACTTGTTTTTCAGTAGCTTGCCTCGATTTAAAAACTGACCATAAGCAGAACAAGCTGCTTTGTATTGAATCAGTTGAGATATATAAACACCGTATGCAGGTGATAATGGATAATTGCTACATAAATGTGGGAAGTTGACAATGGAGAAGCTGAAATCATCCTGTTTGTCATAAAGTTGAGCTGTTGATTTTCAATAAAATATCTAAGTATAAAGCAGAAGTGGAAGACTCTGTGGTGTCTTTCATTTCGATTTACCGAGATATATCGAATCGAATGAATGAAAGTTATTATTGTTAATAGATAATACGTCGTAGAATTAAAGGCCAAAGCAAGAGATTTTTTCTTCTCATGTAAACCTTTTTGAATAACTTCTGCTTCATAGGAATATAAAAACAGGTCAGCTAACGAAGGAGCACAATTCGTGCCCATAGGAATTTCAACAGACTGTTTGAAGAAATGATCACCAAAGATCACGAAGATATTGTCAATGAGGAACTCCAGCATGTTTTTCATTTCAGTTTCAGAGTACTTCTGCGTGGCCATTTAACAAAGCAATTTTTTGGATTGATTGATTGATTGCTGTTTTCCGCCACACTCAACAATGTTTCAGTTATCTGGTGGCGCCCAGTTTTTTATTGGTGGAAGAGAGAACCCAGATACAATGTACCTGGGAAGAAACCACCAACCATCCGAAAGTAAACTGGGAAACTTTCTCACTTACCGGCGCGAGCGGGATTCGAACCCGCTCCAACCAGAGGTGAGAGGCCGCGTGATTTTGAGCGCAATGCTCTAACCACTTGGCCACGGAGACCCTTTTTCAAAGCAATTTTTTGGAAGACTGATCACTAGATAGGGATATTTGCGTTTTCCATTTTTGTTGAAGAAGCAGCTGTCTATGATGTCAAAAAGTCTAGTCTTTATTTAATTCATCATGAGGATTGGTCGTGTAAAGTGTGGAAAAGTAATACGTTTTGATGTTGTTAATTTGAGAAAAGTTTTGCGATTTCAAGTTTGCTAAACGTTCTTTAGAATTTTTTTAGAATCCACATTTGATTTACACCACTTCTGGCATATGTAGTCGCACAGTACATTTAAATTTTCTCCTTCAAGGCTGTTAATATTTTCGTGAAGAGCAAAGATAGGGGTTTCGTAAAATATTTACTGGATTCAGCAATGTATTTGTTTTGTAAGGGTTTTTATGAAGTTTAGGAATCCAGTATAGGTATGGTAACTCATATTCATCCGACCTATTGACTGGGATATTAAATGTGTCTAAAACCGAAATATGGTTTTGAAGAATTTCGTCTTTTGAAAGGACAGTTGGAGTATAAGTTCGATTACCAAATTCGAAATCAATGCCAAATTCGTTTCAAATAAAGTTGTAATAATGAGCCCTACAAAGACAATGTTGTTAGAAGCTTTGTCAGCTGAAAACAAATCATATTTCTCATGTAACCTATCTAATTCTGTTATCACTTCTGGTTTACTAGAAGGATAGATGGTATGTACTTTTGTTTTAATATGCCTAATGCGGGATTTTAATATTCCTCTTATACGCGTACTTTTAATCCATTCTGACAATGTATCTCATAACTCCCAAAAGGAATGCAAAATAGATTTGGGCAAACACGGACCCATGGATATACCAGAGGAGGGATCAGGTGTCTAGAGGAGCAATCATACCCTGTCGAACGGTCACACCCACGTGAGCCCTATATATTGATCAGTTAAACTCAGTATGCCAAGAACTGTCTAGCAATTGGTATGAAAAACATCAGATAGCATTTTTCGTGTTGACTGTCAATATCCTCTCACAAACTTTGTATTTACAAAGTGTAGAGAAACACAAGCATGTTGATATAGATACAAATTTATCATACATGCCCAGAGTAATTAAGGCATCTAATCAATCTTGAAAACTTGCTTTCTCTATCATTACTTCAATATATTTACAGATATTGTGTAACACAATTATTCGCTTGATGAAAGAAAATGTTAAATATGATGCATTTTGGGGTTTTGACAACAATAACTAATTTTCTACAATCATGCAGTATTTTACATTAAAATGAATAAAGCCGCGGTCTGTTAGAATTTATATGGGCACGAATTGTGCTCCTTTGTTAGCTAACCTGTTTTTATATTTTTATGTAGCAGTGTTTATTCAAAAGCTTCTACATGAGAGGAAAAATATCTTCCTCTGACCTTCATTTCGACATTTGAATACATGTATATCGACGACGTTTTATCTATCAACAATAATAATTTTCATTCATCTAGTTTGCCAATACAACCTATCATTGGGTCAAATGCTGTCTGACGCATTTCATACCAATTGTTAGACCGTTCTTGGCACATTGATTTTGACTACGGATAACTCTGTTTACCTGATCAAGATATAGGACTCACGGTGGGTGTGACCGGTCGACAGGGGATGCTTATTCCTCCTAGGCACCTGATCCCACATCTGGTGTGTCCAGGGGTCTGTGTTTGCTCAACTATCTGTTTTGTATTGCTTATAGGAGTTATGAGATTGATTAGTGTTCGTTATCTTCACCTTTCATTCATATGTTGATTCGATATAACCCAGTGAACTCGAAATAGAAGACACAGGAGTACTCCACATCTGCTTCGTATTGAAAATAAATATCAACGACAAAGCATCAGGTCAATTCAGACAAATGAAATGATTTCAGCTGATCCATCGTCAACTTCCCATATTTATGTAGCAATATTCCATTATCATTTGCATATGGTGTTTATATCTATCAATTCATTCGGTACGCAAGAGATTGTTCTGTGTATGATATATCAGTTTTTAAATCGAGGCAGGCTACTGACAAATTGTTGTAGGGGTTTCAAATTTCGTTTAAAGCCAGTCTTTTGTGAAATTATATGGTCGTTATAGTGCTCTAATTTTCAAATACACCCGTCGTTAAATGATGTCAGTCGTGTCTCAAATTAACTGTTCTTTAAACACTGATTTTAACTACGAATTACTCCATTTATACAAATCACAGCGGATGCGACTGTCAACAGAGGATACTTACTCATCCTAAGCACCTGTAACCACCTCATATTTTCAGGGGTCCGTGTTTGTCCTACTCTTAATTTTGTATTATGAGATTGACCACTATTTTGTTATCTTCACCTTTCATTGATTACTTTTAACTTTAATTAATTCAAAATCACAGATAAGTTGTATATTTCTCCGTCATACATAAAAGTTTGCAATTGGACAAAATTTTATACATTTTCATTTAGGAGTCCATTCATTGGCGAATGTTTAATTGACAATCTTGTTCTGTCTGTAATTTTTTTTTTTTTATGATTTCATAGTTTATTACTCATATTAATACCATCAGTAGTACAATAGCACAGGTACAATGCAATACATTGCAGAAAAAATATAGATACAAATTACAACAGGTTTATGAAATGTTCAATAGCATTTGTTTTCAATGCATAATTACTATACTTTATAACTTTACACCACAAAACTGTACACTTCTTGACATGATTTGATATGCTATATTCAGTTTCTTCAAGATTACTTAGTCTACAAAACATTTTATATTTGTATATCTTCAAAGCAATGAAGGAAATAAAGTTATTAAGCAGGCGTGTGCTTTGATTACATTCAAAATAAAAACCAATAACAATACTTTTCCATTGAATATTGACTTTGCACGCCAAAAGACACCATATTCTAAACCAATGAAACATTTTTACACTCATATATAAGATGTCTCATATCTTCTGTTTCTAGACACAGAGAACATTTGTCAGAAGATTCTTTTTTCCATTTAAACATGTATTTTTTACAGGAAAGCAAATTATGCATCAGTTTATAATTAAATTCAGCAATATTTCTATCTAAAGCTAACTTGATTTTTTGTTGATAAATGTGTTTCCACATTTCTTTACTGACATTATATTCTTTGTGATATAAATTATGGTGCTTAGGTGATATAAACAATTTACTCAAAAGTATTTCATAGAAAAATTTACATTTTTGTTTTTCAACCGTACAATATTTATTAGTAAAATTGAAATATCTTTTATCTTTTATGTTTATAAATTTTGATTCGTATCCATGAATTTTCTCTCTTATGTATTTAAAAGCTGATTTGACTATTTTATATTCACAAAGTACATTTGCTTTTTTGCAAATTTCTTTGCTTATTTCATCAATGGTCTTAAAACCGCTATCATTGAACAAATCTTTTACATATTTAATATTTTTTATCCAATTTTTAAAATATATAGTCTTGCCATTAAACAAAAAATGCTTATTATTCCAAATTGGTTCTTGTAATATTTCGTTATTGTTCATATTTTGAACATTAGGAATTTTTTTACATTGATTAAAGTAAATAAACACCTCTTTATAAAATTGTGGAAGTTTGGTAAATATATCAAAGTTCTTTAAATCAGTACAATTCATTTTCAATATATATTCTAGATTTACATTATAAGCTCTTAATAGTTTATCAAGGTGTGAACGTATAAAGTTATGACCGTCATTTTTTATAAGTCGCGGTATCCAGGCAGCTTTCAATGCGTGGAATTTAGTAAGTATATCTATTACTCCAATACCACCATCTTCTATTTTACCAATCAGTGTTTTTCTTTTTATTCTATCTTTTGACCCCCATAGAAAATTAAAAATAATTCTACATAGCTGTTTAATAAAAATTTCACAAGGGAGAGGTAGTATAGATGCAACATAAATGAATTTGCTTATGCCTAAAGTATTAATTATTTCAGTTTTACCAAAAATTGTAAGTTTTCTCTTCTTCCATGACTCAAACAGTTTTTGCATTTTTTCAATTTTATCAATCCAGTTTCTTTTGTAACATTCTTCTTTATCTACGCCAATATATATTCCAAGGCATTTTACAGATGATGTATTTACTTTTATTCCCTCAAGTTTTTCTATGTTACGATGCAACCTATGTGGACCTGTCAATATACATTCGGTTTTATCCACGTTTAGCTTTGATCCTGCATATTTGGAAAATTCATTGATTGTTTTTAAAGCCTCCTTTAAAGATTCTACACTTTTAAGAAATAGTGTCAGATCATCTGCATGATGAACATGTTTATACTCTTTACTAAATTCAGAGGGTTTAATTCCTAAAATTTTATCATTTTTCTTTATCTTTAAGGCTAGAATATCTGCGACAAATAGATATAGAATTGCCGAAATAGGACACCCTTGTCTTATGCCTCTCGACATGGGACATGTTTTTGAGATCCATCCATTGTTTTTTAATCGAAATAGCGGATTTTTATAAAGAATTTTCATCCATTTTATAAAATTATGTTTAAAATGATATTTCTCTAAAGTTTTAAATAAGAAGTTCCATTCTATTGAATCGAACGCCTTTTCGAAATCTAAAAATAGCAATATTCCGTCTGTTTCTGTTTCCTCACAATATTCGAATATATCTAAAATTACTCTAGCATTTTCGCCAATATATCTTCCTTTAATGTATGCCGATTGATGTTCATTAATGATATTTCCTACAACCTTTTGAAGTCTTCTCGCAAAAATAAAAGCAATTATTTTATAATCCGTGTTAGTCAAACTAATTGGCCTATAATTTTTAAGGTTCGTTTCATCTCCTTTTTTATACAGGAGGGAGATAACAGCAGTTCTCTGTGAAAAAGTCATTTGACCATTATCAAATATTACTTTTAGCGCTTCGTAAAATAGGTCTTTTATGTCATTCCAAAAATATTGGTAAAATTCGTTTGTAAGACCATCAAGTCCTGGAGATTTGTTCGTTTTTAGATTTGTTACAGCATCAGTGCATTCCTCAAGAGATGGAAACTGCTCACAATAGTTTGCATCATTCTCACTCAGTACATTTTCTAAATTAATAGACGATAGATAATTATCTATGCATTCATCTGATATATTATCAGACGAGTATAGACTTTTGTAGAAATCACACATAGCACCCAAAATATCGTTGGTGTTTTCTATGCGAGTATCTTCATTAACTTTCAATTCTTTTATGACACTTTGTTTCTGCCTACTTTTCTCTAAATTTAGAAAGAATTTTGAACATTTTTCGCCTTCCAGCATCCATTTTGATCGTGACCTTACGAAGGCACCTTTACATTTTTTGTCATATAACTTATCTAGTTCTGATTCTAGATTACGTTTTTTATTCATATCTATACTATAAGAATCAAGCTCCTCTATACCATTTATTTCTTTTTCTATTGATTTAATGCGATCTTTTGTATTTAGATTTGATTCTTTTGAAAACTGAATAGAAAAATCCCGAGATTTTATTTTGAATGTTTCCCACTTATCTACTGGGTCTAATTCTTCATTATGTATCTCATCGATAATTCTATGAATTTCTTTTTTATAGTTTAAATCATTTAAATGGGAGTTATTAAGTTTCCAATATCCATTTCCCCTTTTATTTGCATCTATTTTAAACGTTATTTTTAATGACCTATGGTCAGACATTCTTTTCCCAAAGTTTGTACCTGGAATTTTTCGTATGATTATATTGTTTAAATCGAATGTAAAGTTTCTATTCAGAAATATATAATCGATTCTACTACTAGGGATATCCTCTGAATTACACCATGTATGACCTTTAAAAGTTGGATGTGTTGATTGCCAAGTATCATACAAATCAAAAGAACAAACAATCTTTTTAAGCTTCGACGTACTTTGGTCATGAAAGTTATCTGTTTTACAGTTAAAATCCCCGCATATTATGATATTGTCATCTTCTGTTATACCTTGTTTTTGCAGAAAATTGTTCAATTTTTTAAAGAATGTACATCTTTCTTTTATAGTGTTTGGTGCGTAAATATTTACAAGTGAAACTATTTTTCCATGTATTTTTGCTTTTAAAAACAATCTTCTTCCGTCCAATGATGCGTGTTTTTCAATTATTTCTAGTTTTAATTCTTTTTTAAAAAGAATGCTAACACCTCTACTAAAAGGTGAATCACTAAAACAATGAACCGATTTACCGAACCACCTTGAGTCATATTTAAATATATTTTTCTCAATATAGTGTGTTTCTTGTAAAAAGATAATATCTACATTCATATCATTTAACCATGTATATAACTTAACTCTTTTTTCGTCCGAGTTTAATCCTCGAACATTTACCGACAGTATTTCAAACTTATCCATTTAGGCTATAATTTGAGGAAAAATACAGTAATATGTAAATACATGTATATGTATATAAGTTGAAGAAAGTTTGCATATCTATAAAATTGCAAAAAAAAATATAAAAAGATAGTTTTGTATAAGTTGTAGATATCTAATTCCATTGTCCAGTTTCAGTCCGTGAATCGCAATATATGATTGTTACCTATCCGTTGTCACTGGTTGTGGCGTATTGACAGATTGATCACATTCTTTTTTTGAATTAACACTATTTTTTGTGTTCCTGTTTCGGGAGTTTCGTCCAGTTCTCGGCTTTTTAGCATCGTTCTTTTGAATGCTGCTGAGCATGTCTGAGATGTTCCTCTGGTCCGACAACTGAGTGTTCCTGGGGACGGATATTGATCGACTCGGGGGTCTGTTTTCACAAGCGATTTTGTGAGTAAGCTTACCCATGATATTTTTGCCGGGCCATTTATTGTGATCTGTGTGATCCGTTCCTATCCGATTTAGGCCAGTGCCCCAGAAATCGTCGTAGACGGCTTCAGCATATATAGTGGAGGGCGTACTTTTCTTCAGTACAGCGTGATATTCTTCCACTTGATTATATTTAGACTTTAGAATTTCCTCCATTACTTCTTCTCGCTTAGACAGGAATTCATCACTGCTGTGAATCTCTTTCCCCAATTTTTTGGCTTCTAAGGCTGAGTTTACATCTTGAATAGCCTGCGCTTTTTGGATGTCTCCAGTTCGAATGGCCTTGACATACTGAAATGCGTGTTCGGAGGATTGATGGTGAACGCCAAATACATGTAGGGAGCACGGGAAAAAGTTGGAAAGAGGATTTTCAGAACCAGCAAAAGACATGACTTCCTTCTGGTTTTCTACAAAGGCATCACATAATTCAGATCCTGGATCATGTCCTTCTTGTAGACAGATTCTGCAGCGTTTGGTTTTCGTACACTGGGATCTCCAATGCTCGCCCCAGCAGTTAGTACACATAGGCGTCTGTTTATTTGAAGGTTGACCTTTGTGATAGATGAGACATTTTAAGCCCGCACAAATAGCTGATCTTGGCAAAGATTTTCCCTGGGGAAGAGGTTTGGCATAGACAAACCTGTTTCCATTTAGAATACTTGTCATTTTCCGGGTTATTGGATGCCGTATATTTTCATATTTTATTGGGCTTGTAAGAGATACATCAAAGTTATCAAGCATCTTTATAATTTCTCCATCATCAACGGATAGAGGAACTCCTTTGATTGTGATTCTCAAAACTTCCTCCTTGGGAGAGTTTGTACCAGCTGAGAAAGGGTTTGTTTCAAAAGCATAAACATTTGTGTTTCGAAAGTCGAAACCTTCAGACAGTAGTTTGGTTCTACTTTGGAGAGTATTTACGTAGATCCTCCAGAGTCCACGATCTCGTTGTATACATTTGATATCACTGGTGCATTTGATAACAGATTCTAGAATCTCATAATCGGTAACAGTATTGTTGCCAATTACAATGTCAGAGTTTCTAATATAGACAGGTTTGATCATCCCAGTCTCCATGGTAGATTGTTTGTATGAGATTTTTATAATATATAATACAAAATAGGAGAAAAAAACTAAGTCAGTTGAGCCGTGTTCACTACTATATATCGTGAGGTAAACCGTGCGTGACGGAATTAACAGGTAAACTCGATGTAAATATAGTAACACGATAAGTAACACGTTTTTAACAGAATGTTCACTATATGGACTTACAGTATGTAGTTAGAAATGAAAATCCTGAATGAAGAAAGTAAATTTCCCTCACAGAACTTCAAAAATAGCCAAAACACCGGAGCCTACTGCGGCACGACCGTCATGGCCCAGGGTCACGTGGTTTCTGTAATTTGCTATAGTCATGTGCACTAGATCTCTAGAGCTGTTGCGTTTTCTGTTAGGTAAATACTGCTGTCCTTTTAAGAAGATATTTGTTTATGCTACATAATAATCACAATCATTAAAGTTGCGAAGTAAACTGAACAAAGTATGTTGTTTGTAACGCCCCCCCCCCCCCCCCCCCCCCAAGAGGTACCCCACACTTTCCAGAGGTAGTCACTTGGTAAAATGCTATCATACTTCCTTTTTGGCAATTTCTTTATTCCTCATTACATGAACAATATATTTTCAAGGAAAACAAACGACTTGTACTCTGACTTTCCACAAATATAAAAACCGACAAGTACTATTACACGTGTTCACGAAATATATCAATAAATCGCTAGAAACAGAGAGAATTTCAATGATCATAACATGCTAAACATTCTTCTGAATTCAAAAAAGTTTAGAAATATATTCACCAAGATTACAAATTTCTTTGATATTACTAACACTTAACAATTGTAAGTTAAACATTGAGGATGTGTAAAAGTGATATAGGTCAAGCGCATTCATACTCATTGATTTGTTTATTTCATAATTTCAAAGTGTATCAACGAATTATGGGAAAGAAAATGCAAAGTAAATATAATCATATTTGAAATTAAGAGGGCTGTAATTCTTCTGACAGTACACACGCACATACATACAAGGATTACAATACCGATAGAAACAACGGCAGCAGCTGCGTGCACAAAGTGACAAAATGAAAACCCTGCTGATTTGTTAGAGTACTACTTAATGTCTGTAAGATCTATCATTGGCCCCGCCTCCGTCACTTTCAGCAAAATGGGGCTGTTAGGGGTTCTCTTCTCGTAAGGACTAGGCCGCTGTGTTTTGGTCTGTCTTTTTCCTGTTTCTTTGTCTGACAAGTACTTCCGGCGGTTCTGTAGGGCCTCGCGCAATCTGATCCATACCATGTCCATTCTGTCTGCTAACTGAGGGGCGAAGGACAATAATGACTTTACAAACTGTTCTTTCTTTTCACCTGAAATTTCCCGGAGAACAGGAGGATTATCCCATATCTGAGCTACCTGAGCAGCGTTGCGGATTGCTAGGGATCCCAAATGTTGAGCCTCGTTCGGTTTGCTACGAATACATTTTTTCTCTAAGAGAGCATCCGCACTAAATCTCCTTATCCTCTGTTTCTCTTCCACCGTGATGATGTTCAATGATCGGACAACTTGATTCTGCGAAATATTCATTATTGGTTCTCCTGTGGGAACTATGACGGTTTCCGGTCTAGAAACACGTTCCTCAACAGAACTAGATACCACGTGGTGCATAAGAGGACTTTTGACTGGCGAAGGAAATGGTTGAACATCCATGTGTGATGACGGCAAGGAACCACTGTTGGAGCAAGAATACCCTGGTTTGCTGACGTTTTCCACCTTAATTTCGTGTGATCGCAACAACTGAAATGGTTCTTTGATCGACTGATTGTGGCGTGAATGTTGCTGTGGATAATGAAGATGGTGAATTGTGGGTACCCTGGGATATGCTACAGACGTATGTGTGGAATGAAAAGGTGACGTTGACTGTGACGCACTTGGCGGTGACGTTGACTGTGACGCGCTTGGTGCAATAGTTTTATTTGTAGCGAGTTTCACAGGGTTATCCCCTTGTGTTAGAGTCGACGCGTTCTCTTGGAAAAGCTGTTGATGCTGCAGGCCCGTGGGTTTGTTCAACAGTTTCTGTTTGTGTTCACGTATAGTTTTTCGTACGATGAATCTGTCCTTGAATATGGAGAAGGCATCGTGGATGTCCTCCTCGCAAAATTCCAATAACATCTCCCCGCTTATTCCATTGTCTGAAGAATTAGAAGTACCTGTTGTCACTTTTTCCTCAAATGGTATAGAATTCCATAATATATAGGTAGATAATTATATAGATATTATATCTATATATTCTGCTTATTCTATTACATATAATACATAATTTATAAGTACAGTAAATTAGTATGTGTGAGAGAAATACTTTTAAATGCGTTGATCTCCATACCTCGAACACTTTGAGTGCCCCCGGGACTGACTCCTCGTGTGGAGAGATGGGCGCTCAGCGATTTGGGATCCAAACCTTTGATCCGTACCCCAGACATGACAGCTTCTAATGGAGTCTCTGGAATAGACATGGTGTATGTATATGATAAAGACGTCCTTGTGAAAAGTGCAGATTAAATCGTGTTTACATTTGGTACATAGTGTACACATACATTTTGTGAGGAATGTCAAATCAACGCTTTTGCATACATGCGCGTAACTAGAAATTTTTACAATTCGTCACAAATATATGCTACACTCCTTCACAGAATCAGCAAAGATTTTAAATCATAAAACTAACAAAGAGACTCGGGATTGATTGATGATTGATTGTGGATTTAAACCGTTTTCGGCAATATTTCAGACATTTTACGGCGATGAGACTCGGGAAAGTCTACTGAATCGATTTGAACATATCTTATTGTATAGATATACACAGGGATTGGTTACAAGTTCTAGCAACTTAGAAAACCTCTTCCGGAAAATTTGTGTCAGAAGTCTACTATTTAATGAATGTGAAGCATTAGTTCGCATGCTCAATTTTTATAGGGGGTTAACTTTTTAAAATTTTATATTCATAGATTTCCTTTACGAATACTCACTAAATTTTTATTGGGGTTAACTTTCTTATTTTATTTTATATTCATACTTTTTCTTTACGAATACTCTCCCAATTTTTACAGGGGGTCAATTTTTTATTTTTTTTTTATATACATACTTTTCCTTTACGAATACCCACCCTCTCAACCCCAATGCGGTGTGTACATGGGGATATTTTACAGGCAACAATGTTTTATCAGCAATAAAGCTGTGGTGTTTCAATGTATTCTAGTCATTAGTAATGTTTTGCAGTAAAATTATACAGCTTATCTACATGTACAACTACATGTACGTCAGAAATATGTGAAAATTAAAGAATTATTTTCTCTCGATACTTATATACATGTATATGAAAAATCAGATGTTTACAACCATTCTGCCTGGCATAATGGCGCATGAATACATTAGTGTGTGCATTGAGGCTTAAATATTGCTGCCTGCATCTGCTGACCACTGACCTAAGACGGCAGACAGCTGAAATGTTGCAGACACGCGTGTACACACATGTGAATGGGTTTGTACGATTTAATCAAAGTAATAACGGCTCTCATTTTGGTGTCGAAAACTTTACAAAATAAGGTTTTAAAAATTTTGTTATCAATATTTTGTGTAACCTATCCAGAGGCTCTGAATAAAGCACGATTACTTTATGTCTTCCGTACACCAATTGATTCTGTATAATGTTACATATTCAATCAGGGCCGTAACTGCCGATGAGGCAGACGAGGCAACTGCCTCGTCTGATTTTTTGGCAAAAAAGAAAATAAAATTATATAAATGTTATATTATAGGATATATGTTTAAAATGAAGACAAGCACCTTTGTCTTTGACACCATATTACGATTCTTTACATAGTACAAATGAAACACAAACATGATAAATTGGGATTTAAAAAGTGTCATTTTCAGTCGTAAAGTCAATCGGCGGCCCCCAATCCCCTGCCTCCCCTGATTTAGAACCCTACTTACGGCCCTGTCAATAGAACCGAAATCGTTATTTCAATAAAATCTTAAACTTAATTTTTTAATTTAATCACTGGCTATAGTCAAAGATACAAACAAAAACTGTCATAAGAACACGGTTTTACAACAAAATACGAATTTCAGATTTAGAGCGATAGGTTAACGCTAGGATTTCTCCAGCGAAATATACAGGTGAGCAAAAACAGAAGAAAAGAAAAAACATGCACTGCAATTCATGTAGAATGCATGCATGTGTTCAAATAATCGTGAATTCAGCATTTATTTTCATTCCTGTTGTAAAAAACATGAAATGTGTATATTGTACAAATTATGTTTGTGGCCCCTCAGCTCCTAAAATGTGTTATCAACGTAAAGGCAGGGTGCATGTGAAGTATTAAGCTAAGGGAAATTTTATCGATTTTTCGGGACTATACGCGTTAATTTGCTCCTCAAACAATCTGAAAATATTTCACCTATACGATATATTTCCCCAATCCTCACGCATGCGCTGAGATTCTTTTCAATTAAAATTCCATTACCATTGTAACATCATTAAACATTTTTTTTTTTTTTTTTAAAAGAGAGAGTTACTTCCACATCGATCGATGAAGAGCGCGTAAGCTGTATTTACCACTGGTTCGAGAGTACAGTCACGCGGATAGAAGCGTCTGACCTTTATTTACACGCTCTCAATGCAGCATAAAGCGCATTATTGTACATTAATGGAGAAATGTGAAGAAACGCTTATAACAAACGTGTAACAAACCTCAACATGCACACAATGGGAGCGGCCTTGCAATCTGACTCCCAAACAAGTTCCTTCGCCTCCACTCAATGACAGAAAACCCCTCGTGCCTTCACATCCACCACAAGGGACGGAAAATCATTAAAAGTAATGGAAACCACGTGATCTATTACTTAGCGGCTGAATCGTCTGCTTCATTCCCATTAACACATTGTAAGCCTGCAGCGAGGCCGTGACAAGAAGTAGAGAGTAACTGACGACACGGAAATTCTCTTCTAACTGCACTGTGTATATACATGTTGTATTGTGCATTGGAATAGCGACTCCATATCGTTGACTACGAGTAGAAATTCATTAACCAGGGCAGACACATACAGCAGGTGTGGGCGCTCTGGATTTGCCTACACCAATATTGCATGTTGAACCTTGTATATGTTTTACAAGGTTGACAAGATGATAATTTAGGATTAGCTTTCTTATTTTGATCGCTGTTCGTTATCTTCGCTGTTTAATTTTCTTCCGGTTTTTTTCTTCTTGTTCCTTCCTTCGATTGAAAAACACCTCATCACATCGGCATATTGAATAGAGCACTTTGATTAGAGTTCTATGAATATATATATATATATATATATATATATATATATATATATATATATTCATGTTACTAAATGTAAAGTTTCTGAAGATTTGAAATGAAAGTGTTAAAGCTTTACTAAACGTCTTGGTATATCTTTTTTTTTTTTTTTTTTTTTTATATATTTTACCTATACTTTTACCGTCATTGCGAAAAGTAATTATTATCTACATGTATATATATATATATATATATATATATATATATATATATATATATATATATATATAGGTTTATGTGGTTTTAGTAGAAAGCAATTTTAAAAAAAATACAACCCCTCCTGGACTCGATCCCGCGATCTACAGTTCAGTAGTAGACGAGCTTTTTTTTTATTGTAGTAGACGTGCTTACCTACTGAGGTACTCAGCTTGGCGATCTGTTTAAAAATAAATAGGCAAATATTGTTGAATTTATATGTTCATCCATGTTTTAAAAGGAAGTCAGCCATTATGACGATGTAGAGTACATCCTTAAGAACTGAAAATTCGCAGTTTAATTTTTTTTTGATAAACCATATACATATATATATTGCACTTTTTAGTTCAAGCGTATTCAAACGCAGTGAATACCCTATCTTAAAAGTTGAAAGTTTATTCAAGATCAAGTATAAGTTTCAGCTAGGTAATAAGACGGAGAGTAAATATTTCAAGATAAGGTTATGAATGAATTCGCATATATATAACAAATTATTTTCAAATGAAACTGGTATTGGATTTATATTACATGTGCAAACATTTCAGATCTAACAATTTGATTATGTCTGAAAATTCGATCATTCGATTGTTA
This sequence comes from Ostrea edulis, assembly GCF_947568905.1. Lineage (NCBI taxonomy): Eukaryota > Metazoa > Mollusca > Bivalvia > Ostreida > Ostreidae > Ostrea > Ostrea edulis. The sequence continues at coordinate 13,428,274 of NC_079169.1, forward strand.
CACATAATTCATAATAATTCTGCGATCAACTTCTTTACATCTTTCCCTGTCTAAAAATTAGACAGTTGACCACAAAGCAAAGTTTTCAAAAAAGCTGTAAAGTTTCCATCAGTGGCTTAAGGCAAGGGATATTACTTGATCCAGTATTGTTATTATTCATTTTTCAAAATAAAATTCTAATCATCAAATTAATTACAACATGGTATTTTTCAATGAATATTATACAACTATTTATCAAATCTGCAAAAATTCCAAGACTAAGTTGTCTTTTTTTATTCTTTTTACATGTCTACTAATTATATTTATCATGTAATCATAAATACCCGGTAAGCTAATTTCAGCTTTTATGGGTTATCCTTAGTTTCATGTCATGCTATCCATGTTATTTAGCCTATGATTATTAGAATTGCATAGTATTATATAGACGACGTCAAGTTTCAATGTGTAATTATGAATTCATAATCATGATATTCTGTGATATTTTACACCTGAATAAAATTAATTGAAATGAAAAATGCCTGTCAAGAATTTTCAAATTGATGCATTTAATTTACAGATAATATTTATATTTATAAGGCAGTGTTATTGAATTTGAGGTTATGTCGTAATGATGATTGAAAGTATTTGTGTGATTTTTCCAAGTTAAAGGTACTTTATAAAATATTGATACATGTATAAGAAATTGATAATTCTAGCTTTATGGATATAAATCATAATTATAATCATAATTTGTACATTACAAAATATTGATACTTGTATATAAGGAATTGATAGTTTTCGCTTTATGGATATGTAGTGTTGGACCAACAGCTGCATGTGCTTCCAACTACAAATTGTAAAATAAATAAATAAATAAAAGTGACTGGATCGGGAGTATTTAGGACTGCACGATAACGAGTTACCCCCACAACATGCACAACCACAGACACTCGACGTTTTAAATATATATAATAAATAAACTGTCTTACTGTAAACAAACTATTCGAGTGAATTGACAAGTGAATAATTTGTTTACAGGAATAGTATTTCTTTTTTTAAGATAACGTCGAGTGTCTGTGTACGCAACCTGCATTAATTAGTTTGTTTATCTATAAAGCTTGTATTTCGGGACAGTTGGGACCTGCATCATTAAACTGGTATTTCAAATATATTTTCACCTGCCCGGGTCTATAGTTGTGTAGTAATTGACGTTCATTATTTGAACCAACGTGTGACCTGAAAAATCCCTCAAAATAATATTAGAACATAATATTAGAATATGTCGTTAAATATTACAGTCAATCAAAATGACAACCAACTCGTGATTGGTAATCATGACCTTTTTCTTTACAAGTAAAGTTAAAATTTATAGTGAAAGACTTTTGTTTGATTTGTATTTAATTCTTAACTTCTGAAATTGTCTATCTATATAGCATGCGTGTATATATATGTTTTTGCATGCTTACCATGTGATATTTGTATTTTACTTTGTCTGTGATAGTCGGTTAAGAGCTCTGTAGAGCTGATGTTATTTGTGATATTTTATTTTGTCTGTGATGGTCGGGTTAAGAGCTCTGTAGAGCTGATGTTATTTGCGATATTTTACTTTGTCTGTGATAGTCGGTTAAGAGCTCCGTAGAGCTCATGTTATTTGTTGTTACTTGTACACAGTGCCGACTTTAAATAAAATTTACTTATTAATTAAGCCCCGTTCACATGCGCTGATTTACTCACGGGGTGCAAATTTTGCATATGTGCTTGAATCCCTCAGCTGATATAACTGGAGAGACAATTATGAAGAACTACAGAGATAGGGCATAGGTTTTTAAAAAAAATGGAAATATGGAATGCACCCCCCCCCCCTCCCAATAAATATTGACCGGTCCCTTAATTTGATTTTGAGAGAGCATATATGTCAAATTTATGTTTAAAAGTTGTAAACTTCATTTTAGTTTAATCGCGCATTATAAATAGGTGGCTATCATTTTCTATTTTAAAAATATATATTCGATCTATCGTAGATTGATAATCAAATGCAGGATAACAGGAGAGATCGGGTTCGAAGGTCTATTCGGTATAACCCGGAAATAAAATCAAAGATGGCGACCATGGAAGAAGGTCTTCACTTGGAGAAAGGTTTGATATTTAAATATATAATAAGCGTGTTTTGACCAACATGCATTCGTAATTTCATCTAAGAATTAAAAGTATTTATAGTAAAAATTGAAAAGGAATTTTTAAAGCTTTAAGTTTTGCTGTATGTTATGTCACTGTGTTATGTGATATGTTTTGATAGTCATACTCATAGTTGTGAGTTAGCTATATTGTTTTATTCAGTGATTTTTAATGACAATATCTATCAAATTTAGTTTAAGTGTACATTTAGTCAGACTAAACAACAAGAACTTTGTATTATAACGAAAAACATCTTTTCAGCACAGCATAGGAGTTTTGAAATTTTATCAATGAAGTAAATAAAATGCACTTGATTGAACAATCCATGAGCTATGTGTTAGCATAGCAAACAGGAATGAAACGTCGTTTTGGAATAATCAAGTATTTCGCTTTGAACCGCCGCGCAATGAATATAACTCGTCAGTATTTATCACTAACAACATTTGCCTACTTAAATTTGCCTCCTAACCCCTCTCTAATGCTGTCACTATCCACTTTATTCGATTCCGTGTAAAAATTAGCATTACTGTGGACCCATTGCAATACATCACATTTGCTCCGGAAAGTTATCTTTGATTTAGTTTGTATGTATACTGGACACCGGGAATTATTCACCTCCATTTTATTTTCACACTGTCAGGAGGGGAAATTTAGGAAGTGTTTTCTCTCGTTTGTCTCTATTGATTAACATAACTGAGTCTAGATGAATCTAAACCAGGGTGATCAGAATCCTGTAAAACCAGGGTGAAAATAAGCCTGTACACAGTATATACAGTTATGAATGAAACAAATTGAGCTTCATCAGTTCAACATGGACAGTTCAACTAATTTATTCTACTGTCACTTAAAATGACCTGTTATTTTTCAGATATCAACAGAGCAATCGATCTTTTGGATGCTCTTCAAAAAAGTAAGTTGAACAATCTGGTCTGTATTAAATCTGTTATGCTGATATTGTATGTGATTAAGTGATATGTTTCGATTACTCCTCTTCCACCCACATCACTTACAGTACCCGTAAAGTTATTATTGACATGATAAACAATAGGACACAATACACGCACGATATGTAGGATACACGCATGATACGATAGGATGCACGGTAAACCTGATAAACGCAAAACCTGATAAACGATCTTCACGATAGACCTGATAAACGCAAAACACGATAAGCGATCTTCATGATAAACGGAAAACCTGATAGAAATGTTGTAAATTTAGAAACCATTTAGACAGAACGAAATTTTGATACCTACAACATAATTACATTATGTTGATAATAATATTGAAGGATTTCAATGTTCATTATATACCTAACATATATAATTTCTTTAATCCACGGTCGTACATTTTTTTTTATACCATCACAGCTAAAACTGCTTCCTTTCCAGACTACTTAGAATTAAATTGTGATAAATTTTCACTCTCTCTGGACAGACAAATAGCTCTTCTTCTGCCTTAAAATCGACAACTTTATGTTTTCCTTCAAATATATCGTCTTTCCCCGATTCCTGAAAATAGCTTTTTTAACAAAACGAATAAAGGTTTCGGAAAGTATCATACTTTTTCATTAGATTTTATATACGATCCCGATAGTTTCCGAAGGTACACGATAAATGATTTTCATGATAAACGGAAAACCTGGTACACGCTAAACACAATACACGATAGACTTGATAAACGCAAAACGCAATAGAAAATGGAAAACCTGATACATGATAGGATAGGATACACGCATGATACGATAGGATACACACATGATACGATAGGATACACGCATGATACGATAGGATACACGCACGATACAATAGGATACACGCATGATACGATAGGATACACGCACTATAGAGCACGATAGGAATGTCAAGAATAACATTGCGGGTACTGTAACCTCAGCCCCTACTCCACTGACTTAAGAAAAAATGAACATGTTGACAGTTACTATCCTGATGTTGACAGTTACTATCCTCTAGACTATACAAAACCAGGTGTTGACAGTTACTATCCTGATGTTGACAGTTACTATCCTCTAGACTATACAAAACCAGGTGTTGACAGTTACTATCCTGATGTTGACCGTTACTATCCTCTAGACTATACAAAACCAGGTGTTGACAGTTACTATCCTGATGTTGACCGTTACTATCCTCTAGACTATACAAAACCAGGTGTTGACAGTTACTATCCTGATGTTGACAGTTACTATCCTCTAGACTATACAAAACCAGGTGTTGACAGTTACTATCCTGATGTTGACAGTTACTATCCTCTAGACTATACAAAACCAGGTGTTGACAGTTACTATCCTGATGTTGACAGTTACTATCCTCTAGACTATACAAAACCAGGTGTTGACAGTTACTATCCTGATGTTGACAGTTACTATCCTCCAGACTGGTGTTGACTTCTAAGAGTTTTTGTATCATTTGTTTCATTTGCTAGGAATTCTGAATGGATTGTATATTATCAAATGTAAACAAAATCTATTGTATCACAGATTGGACAATTCTAATTGTAAAAATTAAGTCATTATTTAGTGATGAAATGATTGTCACCGGCAATCGATTTTCTATCATTTTTGGCTCTTCAATTCCGATTATCGATTATATTTTTCATAATCAAGTGTAGCCCGTACACTTGTTAATAACTAATATGAGATTCTTTTTTCTTTTTTTTTTAATTTTTTTGTAAACAATCTGTATATATCATAACAGAGATGGGGTAATCGTAATCTGTAATCGTAATCTGCTGTAATCGATTACAGTGTTTCATGTAATCGAATGTAATCTGTAATTGTGTACTTTTTAGATTACATGTAATTGTAATTGTAATCGATTACATTAATTTTACCCTGTAATCATGATTATTTTTAGATTACTTTTTTGATTACTTTCATTAATTTTAAACAGGCCATGTACCCCTCCCCCATATTTGTTTTTGGAACAGCCTATAGATTTCACCGTTGTTTTATCAAGTTTTAATGTTTGATTAAATTTCCTGATGGGGTAATCCAACCTTCATAACCACAAAACAAAAACAACAACAACTAGTTCTAATTGTAACGGGGACCGTTACAGATGTTCCCCAAACCTCCCCCAATTAAAAAGTGATGTCCTTGTGAATCTATAGGAAAAAATCATTTTATTTTAGCCTTTAATTACATGTAGTACGTTCAATATGGTCATTTCAGTACTAAGAAATGAAAGAAAGCGTTGCACGTGCATACACGCGCACGCGTGTATGATTCCGAATTTTTGTTGATGTCGTTCAACAGGCATTTGTATCATATACCCACAGTATGAATTTCATAACGTTTCCACCAAATATAAGGAAGTTATAGCGATTTTAAAATCGTCCAATCAGAAATCAGTACACGTGCATGCACGTGATGAGCAGTAATTCTAACCACAGCAATTTGTAAGGAGTACCAAGACACATCAAAACCCCTAATATCAATAGAATTTGATGAAAAACAAAAACGTCGTCCTTTAAAAATTGAACATTTAAAAAACGTTGCACGCGCATGCGCGTGTGCGTTGGCATTTTTTTGTTACACAAATATGTCGATACACATATTGTCTACGTATGCTGTGAATATCATCTCATTCGCTTCATAAAAAAGATAGTTACAAACGTTTTAGCATTATCCAATCAAAATGAAGCGCACGTGCATGCGCGTGCAAATTGGTAATTTTGACTATGCAAATCAGTTAAAGGTCTCAATATCTACTTATGATATGAATTTCAAGCCATTTCAATGAACAACAAAAAAGTTAGACTGATTCCAAAGTTAGTGTACAAATTTTGTAATGCGCGTGCACGTGCATGCGTGCGCGTGCTGACAAAATAACTATTATTTTTCATATGTACAAATGATATACTATCATCCTATTTAGGTTTTATATCGCTTCCTTCAATATTCTGATTTTCCATTTTTTGTACCAAAATTGCAATGCACGTGCTTGCGCGTGCATGCACGTGCAGACAAAATGACTATCACTATGCACATCTACAAACGCTATACTATCATCCTGGAAAGTTTCATATCGATCCCTTTTGTAGTTTCTGAGAACACTACCGGACAAAAAAGTACCGGAGAAAAAGAATAATAATAATAATAATAATAAGAAACAGAGTAAAAACAATATGTTCCCAAACTTTGTTTGGGGAACATAAAAATGGCTATCGGAAGATGAAGGTTTTATAAACCTTTTATTTACATTAATGAAAAAGAAATAGAAACCTCATGGTTGTCTTTCTTGGAATTCAGTTTAGATACACTTGATCTCTACAGGTGAATTTCTACTAATTGACAGATACTAAACAAACAACTTGTGCACTGAAAACTGGGTGCTATTATCTAAGTTCCCTAGAGTGTGACATGTCACCTGGAATATTTATAATATGTGGGTTTTAATTATGAGACAAATAACAGCTAGGTCTTGGTTTAGATTTTCAAAATTCTTAATTGAGTCAGAGTCAGTCCACAAGACCCCAGCTCATCTATGTAACTTGTTGTTTCAGATATTGTATTAGATATTGTATCATTTTTGTTTGGTTATTCATTTGACATAGGAAAAATATTCATTTAATGAATTTCCAAAGCTATGTCTAATAAAGGCACACTGTCACTCACTTTGTTAAAATTTTGAAAAGATGCAAAAATTAGTCCAAATGGATTGTACAAGTAGTTTCCCGTACAAGTAGTTTCACCACCACCAGCTAAGATAGCAAAGACAGACGAGTCAGAGGACTTCTTTGGTTTCATGACAACAACTGGTGAGCCTTCCTCTAGTAAATCAACTGACAGCAGCACTGAGGTCAACAGATATCTATCCCAACCCTGTCTTGCCATGGAAAGCGACCCACTTCAATTTTGGAAGAGCCAACAGCAAAACTCCCCAATCCTCTCTGCTATGGCCTGCAAGTTCCTTACCATTCTGGCATCTTCTGTGCCTGTTGAACGCCTCTTCAGCATTGGTGGAAAGATCTTTAGACCAGAGCGTTCCCGCCTTGCTGATCAAACTTTTGAACGACTTATGAACATTAAGTGCAACTTGAAAGTTTCTCCTCAGTAAGACATTATGACAAAATGAACTCTTTATCATTTATGTTCAGAATTGTCAATCAGTATGTATACATAGTGCATTGTAGATTAGTGCTTTAAGATAAAGTTATGATAAAAAATGTTTACAGTTGTTATGTTTTCAATTGTAGGACCCTTGCGGTAGTAAAGATAAAGCTTTGCTCAGCAAAAGTATCTAAAAGTAATCTGTAATTATAATTGATTACTTTTCAAAGTAATTGTAATTATAATCAATTACATTTCAAAATAGATGTAATTGTAATTGTAATCATAAATTTCAATGTAATCTGTAATTATAATCGATTACTTTGAATGTAATTGACCCCATGTCTGTATCATAATATATGTTCAATATATGCATACCAAGGATCATGTAGGAATACAGACAAGTTTTTTTATATGTGAGACACACACACAGAGAGAGAAAGAGAGAGAGAGTTAAGTAAAGATCAGGCTCCATCTATTCCACTGGGTATCAAATTTTTCGCTATCACCATTTTTGTAAAATAGGAATTTTTGTGTTTCATAAAAGAGTTTTAAGTAGGATATTGCAAAACGAATGTTCAATGATTTCTCAGTACATCTTGCTGTATAAATATAGTATTTCAACCAAAGGATAAGAGTATTTTGCATACAAAACTTTTTACCAGGAGTACCTAAAATAAAATATTTTTTGGTAAAAACTATATGAAAGTTTGTTTTATCCTCTATGTAAAGTTGAAACTCATCTAGGAATGCTTGAACACAATCACATTCCCACAGTATATGTTCTATTGTCTCTTCCTCTATGTGACAAAACGTACACATTTTACAATTTACTTCTTTAATTTTGAATAGAAACGAATTTGTTGCTAAAATCCTGTTATTTATTCTGTATTGAAACCATTGTAGTTTACAGTTTTTAGTTATTTTAAAAGGTAGTATATTGAAAATTTTCCATTCTCTGTTATCAATATCCAAAAGCTGACTCCATTTTATTGTACCTGCAGTCACTGAAGAGTTTTTGTTTAAAAATTCATAAAAAAATGTTTGACTTTTTACACTTAAGTACATTGTAAATGTTTTTTCTAATACAAGGATTTGGTAATCTTTTAAAGTTAGTGTCTGTACCTGACTGCTTAATCCAAGTTTTTATAGCATGAATAATACTTGCATATTCCAAGAAGTTAATTTTTACATTTGGATAAGTAGCAATAAAAGTTTCATAGCTAAAAAAAAGTACCGTCCTCTTCAATAATATCATTAATGTGTCTGCTATTATTGTCGAATAAATGTTTATTAAAATACATTTTCTTGCTAATATGGATCATAGGGTTGTAAAACAAAGGTGAATCTGCAGTAACATTAGACTCAGTAAAACTGTTCTGTAATTCGATCCAGGCCTTGAATACATCGATCTACCCAAAATTTATTTTTTAATGTCTTTAAAAGTAGATTAGTGTATTCAATCCCACAGGATGTGAATTTATTTAGGTTAAAATTTGATATGAAATTACTCAACCCCCTATTTGTAGAGATAACATGTCTTACCCAAAACAATTTCATTGAAGCAATAAATGATTTTAGATTTATCATTTTTAGACCACCATCCTCATATTTCTTGACAATTACATCCTTCTTTACCCTGTGGGTTGAACAACCCCACACAAAGGAGAAAAATAGCTTTTCTAATTCTTTACAATAGGCAATAGATGGGTTAGGGATGGACATCAGGATATGATTCAACAATGGTAACACTAATGTTTTAATAACTGTTATCTTTCCAATGGGAGTTAAATATCTTTTCCCCCATTGATTTAGCATAGATTTGATTTTTACTAATTTTGGATCATAATTTAATTTAGGTATATTTTGCAAGTCGACATCAAAATGTATTCCTAGTAAAGTGAATTTAGTAGTACTCCAATTAAATTTACTGTTGGGAATAAGAACATCGTTACTGTATTTTTTTGAGCCAATCCATACCTTTTGAGTTTTTGTGTAATTCATACATAGTCCAGACATTTCTGAGAAAGCATGTAAAGTTTTAAGAGTTTCCGAAAGACTTTCTTCACTACCATCAAGAATGATTGACGTGTCATCGGCAAGTTGGGAAATTTTTTTCTCCACATTACCAACTGTTATGCCTTTAATTTTTTTTTTATTTTTTCTTATTTCTATTGCCAAAATCTCTGCACATATCAAAAAAATAAACGGAGATAAAGGATCCCCTTGTCTACAGCCTCTTTGAACATCAAAGACCTCAGATAGGTTGCCACCTTGGTTAATTGTTGATGTTATATTAGTGTAGAAGAGTTTAACCCATGTTCTAATGGAAGGGCCAAAGTTGAATAAGTTTAAAGTTTTTTGTATAAAATTCCATGATAAAGTATCAAAGGCTTTTTCAAAATCAATCAGTAATAAAAGACCAGGGATTTCTTCTTCTTCAGTATAATGCATTATATCATATATCAATCTAGTATTTTCGCCTATATACCTGTTGGATGATGAATCCTGTTTGATCTGGGTCTATTATTTTGTCAAAATATTTTTTAAATCTAGCTGCAATAGTTCCCGATGCAATTTTATAGACTGTGTTTAGCAATGAAATTGGTCGCCAGTTTTTTAGATAGTGTTTTGGTTTATCTCCCTTTGGTAACAGTGTAATTACCCCATGTCTTTGTGTGATGGACAACATATTATTTCTATATCCATAATTAACAGATCTAACAACATACACACCGATATATTTCCAAAAAACTTTGAAAAACTCTGTAGAAAAACCATCAGATCCTGGTGATTTATTTGATTTCATATTGAAAAGTGTCTTTGATGCCTCAGGTAAAGTGATTTCCCCCTCTAGGCTTTTAGACTCCCCTTCTGAAAGTTTAGGAATATTGTCCTATGCTAGCTCAATATTTTTATCTAAATCTGCATTATCTAGATTGTTTTTATATAAATTTTCATAAAAAGATTCTGTTTCAATCAGAATTTTTGACTGATCATGGATCATATCACCATTATCCATTTCCAACTTCGGAATGATCTTACTTGTAAAATTTCTTGATTCGAGTTGACAAAAATAGCTTGATGGTTTTTCCCCTTCCTCTACCCATTTAGCTCTACTTCTGATATAATTTCCTTGTAATTTATTTTTTCTAATTTTTTCAAGCTCTTGTTTTTTATTATATAACTCATTTATATTGCCTTCAGAAATATTTTCCTCAATACTTTTTATTTCTTTCATTAACTCCTGCTCTTCTTTGTGTTTTTTCTTTTTGATATAAGAAGAATAAGAAATACTTTTACCTCTTATTTCAAATAGCAAGGTTTCAAGGAATAACTGATCATTGATAGTGAAGAAAATGTTTTCATCTGAAAGTCTGTGTAAATTCTCCATGTTGTAAACCGGGACTGCATATTGTTTTTTAACCTGTGCAATTTTATTTCTAATGCTTTCTAAATAAACATCATCATAAAGTAGGGAGTTGTTGAATTTCCATAGCCCCCTTCCTTTTTTGAATTCATTGAAAGTTAATGACAAAGATATTGCAGAGTGGTCTGACCTGTAACTAGATTCAATATTGCAAGTATTTAAGCTTGACAGTGAAGATCCAGATAGTAAAAAAAAATCTAGTCTACTTTGTTTAAGTGGGGATCTTTTCCGCCATGAATATCTACGAAGATTTTCATGTTTCTCTCGAAAGGGGTCTACATAACCATGCGACTCCATCATTTCTAACATTTTGTTTCTAGCCATTGGATTATTTATATGTTTATGATTATAAGAATCTAGAGCTGGGTTCAAAACTAAATTAAAATCTCCACACCAGATTATATTGTTACAGTTCATATCATCAATATGTGTCTGTACAGTTTCAAAAAACTAAGGGGTGTCATTGTTTGGACCATATATGTTGCATAGCAATATTTCATGATCCTCTATTAACATTTTAAGTAGCAAGTAGTTTCCATCTACATCTCCTTTTTCGGTTAGAACCTTGAAATCAAAATTATTATTCATTAGGACAGCAACACCCCTCGAGTTTGAAGCATAAGAACTGAAGAAGCATTGCAATCCCCATTGATTTCTGATATCATTTTCAATTTCGTTTGAAAAATGTGTATCCTGTAAGCAATAAATATTGAAATTCAAAGATCGTAAATAATTAAAAACATCTCTACGTTTTGCAACATCTCCTAGACCTTGACAATTTACTGAAATTAACATAACCATTTGAGTTTTGAAGTAATGTAAATTTTAAATATACGATACCCACCAGAACCATGTCTCCTGTCCTTTGAAATAGAATTAGAAAAAGGAAAGACAGAAAAGAAAGGAAAGAAAAGCTGAGAAGATATATAAATATACAAAAAAACAGTTCAAAAAATTCTTAGTGAAGCCTTAGCAATGTCCTGGGCCTCATTTCATTTCATGCCAGTCAACGCCCATAACCGGAAGTTCATAATGACAAGAATATACCTAAACCAAAATATGTTCATGATAGAGAATTTGTTTTCCCGGAATAGGTATAGCCACGGTCATTTCTTCCTCTTTCTGATTTTCTCGTCTATATTGTCCAGTAGATCGAACTTCATTCTGATGCCATCTTTCTCACCGTAGGCACTACCATTAAAGTACCATGCATTGTCGATTTGCGGATGTTCCTGCAGTTTCTTAATCAGCTGACCATTCAGTTTTGTGACATCATCCGACAACCAGCAATGTCCATTAGAATTTATTTTAACGGCAGATCTTTTACGCATTACGCTGGATTTTGCCATATTGTTTTTCAACTTCACGAGAATTGGTTTGGGTTCTCCCGCTTTCCCCGGAATTCTGTGAATAGCGATGACATCGGCTTCGTCTAACTTGACCCCCTCTTTTTCAAGAACCCGTTTAACAACTTCTTTTGTGTTTTCTCTTTGTGTTTCTTTTATTCCATTGATTTTGAAAGTGTTTTTTCTTGAATATTGTTCATTTCTATTTGCTATTAAATACGCTGTAATAGCGTAACGCTTTGAATCTTCAATATTCTCTTCTCACTCACTTTTTGTTGTAAATTTTCAATAATCTCATTTTGAGAGTCTACCTTTCTATGTAATGCTCGTAAAGATTGTGTATTCTCGTCAATTGATTCTTGGATTACTTTGGTTTTTTCATCGAGAATCTTTTTAACTATACCTTCTAGGTCTTTTTTCGTGATTATCTCCGATTTCAATTGACGAATCTCATCCAAAATACTTTTGTTTGAGCTTTGAGGGCTTGACTAAGTTTTTGTGCTGCCCCGTGTTGATCTTTCTGTCATGATGAGGAGAATGCTATTTATATTACACTTTTCAAAGTTGATGTCTGTGTGTACTCACGTATTCACTGATCATTTTGTACAAATGTCTCAAATGTGCCGTTCCCATAAATAGCTCCGAACACAACTCACGGGAGAAAATCACTGAAAATGTTCTTCTTTGGATCTCAAAAAATACTCTCCATATATGCTATAACACAAAAACCATCACAGACACAATCAATTGGTCACTTGAAAAATCAGTAGGTGATATTGTATTATAGTTATAGAGGCCCTCGACACAGCCGACCTCACTACACGTCCACTCCGATTGACGCCATTTTCATCATTTTTGGCTCTTCAATTCCGATTATCGATTATATTTTTCATAATCAAGTGTAGCCCGTACACTTGTTAATAACTAATATGAGATTCTTCTCTTAACCCTTCTTTTATATGGTGACGTGCAGGGAAGAGTCAGGGTCGACTACCTATAGAAAAGTGGGAATTCAGTGACACCAGCTATTGTCGGAACTTTGCCTACCTTTTTATGCCCCCGAGATCAAAGATCGGGGGGCATATTGTTTTTGTTCTGTCTGTCATTCTGTCTGAAACTTTAAACTTGCTAATAATTTTTGAACAGTAAGTGCTAGAGCTTTGATATTTCACATGAGTGTATCTTGTGACTAGACCTTTCCATTGGTACTAAACCTTTTCACCTTGGCATTTGACCTACTTTAAAAAAAAATTTGACATTGGTCATAACTTCTATATGGTAAATATTAGAGCTTTCATCTTGCACATGAGCCTTTCTTGTGACAAGATCTTTCTACTGGTACCAAGATATTTGTCCTTGTGACCTTAGCCATCTTTGGAATTGGCCATTATTGGGGGCACTTGTGTTTCACAAACATATTTTGTTCAACTTTATTTTGTGGGTTTACTTTCCAAGATGCAAGGATTCAGTTATCTAATGATTATTCTACAAGTTTAGTTAACCATGCATGACTAATATGATGCTATCGCCGTGTAAAAAGCTTTAACACCGACAAATGAAGCATCACTTTAATTTGAAGTCTCTTCCTGACCGTTTGATTTCTTTGTGCATGACGCCAGCACACAAATACATAAATTTCCAATCAACGCCGAAGTAGTCCTGATTAACTTAAAGAATACTCTTCCGATAACTGAATCCGATCTAGATCTGCGAAATAAAGTCGTAAAACGTAGGCATAGCAGCAACATTAGCTGATGTTGCTGAATTTCCACTTCAATATGGAGTCCACTCTGAATCTCCCATGCACATGTCATGTCATGATATTAAAGCAGGGTTAAAAGTCAAGAGAAATCTCAGATTAGTTGAGAATTTGATATATGTATATTCCAACCCAGGGAAACTCAAGTCAGTTGTCGGGATTTTTTTTCCTTAAAAGTAAAGCCTATCTGGATATGTGGCTAGAGAAAACACATTTCATTCCTCGTTAATAGGCTAATATCTAGATGTGTTTATGTTGCACATATCCATAAAACTAAAAAGAAATAACCCCCAAAATAATAAACGTTTATTAACTTCATGTAAATATCGATCATTGATTGATACAGTTCTTCCGATTATGACCGTTTAATTTACTCTCTTTATGCAACTTTGTAATATGAATTGCAAAATTTCATTCCAATCCATTACTAGAGAACTTAGTGTTAAATCTAAAGCAAACTAGAATGGCGCCACGCCATGTTGTTGTGGGTTCCTTTTTATTTCCTTGCAGAATTACGGGTACTGTCCACACTAGTGGGCCCCCTTCCAGGTATCTGGCTAGCTGCAAAGAAATGTATGTTGTTTATGCCCTTTTTAATTGCACCATGCCCTTTTTTCTCTTTAAAATTTTTTAAAATATTTGTTAATATAAATAATTGTTCTTTACTTCACAAGTTTGATTGAAAAGTTTAAAATCAAGGCAGCAGGTATTAACTTTTAAAGATGATAAATGATTATTCTATTACTATCATAGTATGATACAATGAAAGTGCCCCGAAATTGTCTTGCCGCGATGAAAAGTGCCCTTTTGAACAAATGATATGTGTGCCCTCTGTAGATCCTAGATTTAATACTAGAGCTGATCAATTCAAAATGAAGGGCTGATGAATTTAAAATGAAGAAGTGATAATCTTAAGATGGAGTATAAACTGCGTTGTATTACAGGCGGCCAGATTCCGTCGCAGAAGTTGGCAGCCCTACAGAGAGTGCTGCAGAGTGACTTCCTGAACTCCGTGAGAGAAGTTTATGAACACGTCTACCAGACCGTGGATATAACAGGAAACGAAGAAGTCCGAGCTAATGCCACAGCCAAGGTGAAGGAGAACTCCATCTTAGTACAGTGTGTGTCAAAAAAATGTCCGCATTAGTATTAGTATGGCCAATATTAGAGTACAGTAATTAACTAAAATTTTATGTTACTGTATGTTACGAACCCAGAATTTTCATAACAATTCTATGAAAATAACAATGAAATAATGATGAAAATTGTTTGTTTGAACTTAGTTTAGTATCTTCTTTTTGATATCCTTAGTCAGATTTATATGTTAAGGTGGCTCACTACACCCTGAAATAGTTTTTCAAATCAGTACGAATTGATTTAATCATAAAAGTTATGGTGATATTACATATAATAAGTATTTATGCCAAAAAGGCAGAAAATATACAAATTTGATGACACACATTGTTATTAGGACTTGTTAACTTTTCTCTGATCACTGTAAACCAATTTCTCAAGCCACACAGCTAATCAGTGTTCTAGATCAGTGTAGTAGGATTTGTGACATTAACACTGATGTTTACACAGAATCAATGTCTATACTCTTATCACAGGCCACAGTGGCAGCTTTTGCAGCCAGTGAAGGCCACCCCCACCCCAGGGTGGTGGAACTTCCTAAGACAGAGGAGGGGTTGGGCTTTAATGTCATGGGTGGCAAAGAACAAAACTCCCCCATCTACATCTCCCGAATTATCCAGGAGGGGGTAGCAGATAGACATGGAGGGCTGAAGCGAGGGGATCAGCTACTCTCCGTCAATGGCGTGGTGAGTATCAGGGAGTCAGCCAATCATTACAAACTAAATAGATTTTGATTACAGATAACTTTTTAACCAATTGAGACAGGAATCATGGAGGTTTTGACTGCTCAGCAGGGGATGCTTACTCCTCCTAGGCACCTGAACCTACATGCATATCTGGTGTTTCTGCCTTGTTTTTGTATTCTTTATTGGATATATAAGATTGATCACTGTTCATTGTTGGAAATGTTTTGTGTAAATTGATATCATAAACATGGATGTCTATTTACATCAGTAACGATTACTCATAAAACTTGAAAACAGTTTAAAAGTAACATTTCAGCTTAAATGTACATTGTGTGATTTGCAGAGTGTTGAGGGGGAACATCATGAAAAAGCTGTAGAGCTCCTTAAACAGGCCAAAGGTAATATTGTGTCTATGATAAAAATGTCTTTTCTCATTAAGATTATGCTCCCGTAATTACATTACATTAGAAATGAAAACGTACACTAGCATGTTTGTGAGATAATTCATAATGCAGGCAGCAGTGCAAAGTGAGATAACCCATAATGCAGTGCAAAGTAAAATGGAACAATTTGCCATCACCATGAAGTACAGGTTCACAAGTGGTGGTAAAATCTTCTGTAATTTTGGGGTCATGGACAAGGAATCCATGGATGAAAAAAACCCACCCAAAAAACCCAAGTTTAGAGCATATGGCGTTTTCTCTGATAACAGCTGTTTGATTTCCTGAGGACTGATGTTACCTCTCACTATTACTTATGAATAGTGGTGGACTGAGTGCTTCCTTGTTGAGTTGTTTAGAATATGGTTAGAGATTTCAGTGTGCACATTATACCACATTAAACCATGTGACATTGTTTAAAAAAGTACAAACAGGTGCATGTCAAAGAGAGTACCTCTTAGGGAGAAACTGGGAAGCTATGTGCGGTTCTATATCAATAACGAGGAGGGGGAAGGGGTATAGGGGGCACACATTATAATCATGTGCTATGTATATGTTAGCTTTCGTATGACTACAATGTTTCAATTTGTAAACTGTGTGTGTGGTGTGGGGGGGGGGGGGGAGCTTTATAGGGGGAACTCTGTTAGATATATGTAAGATTTTGTATGACTACAATGTTTCTGTTTGTTAACCCTAGTTCAGATATAAATCTTATTCTGTTGGAAATTCATTGGACTTGCTAATTTTAACTGTGTGCGTGTGTTTCTGTTGACACGAACAGTGAAGATAGTGGTTCGCTACAATTCATGGGGAGGGGGGTTATAAGGGGAACAAGTGTGTGTTTAACTGAAGTTAAGGGTTCACTACAATCCCTGGGGGTGGTGGATGGGTGGGTGGGCTTTATAAGGGGAACACATTCTAATTTTAACAAGTGTGTGTATTTCTGTTGACAGGTACAGTGAAGTTAGTGGTTCGCTACAATCCCCGGGTGTTAGAAGAGATGGAGGCCAGGTTTGATAAGCAGAGAGTGTCGACCAGGAGGAGGCAGTCACCATAGCAACCTACCAAAGTTCATTATAATCCTCAGTGTTAAACCAGAAAACATGGACTAGCCCGGATTTAGTTTACATTTGTTTGATGGGGACAGTGTAAGATTACGCACATTGGTCAGTGGTAATTGTGGGAAGTCTGATCACGTGACCTGAGAGGTGGCAGCAGCTGTGTATAGTGTATTGATATTTAATTTTGTGTCAAACAAGGTTAGTGATGCTGAAATTATCCAATGTTCTCAACTGTGACATTTTTGTGTAAATTGTATTCATGTTGTAAATCATATTTCTCAGTAGATTTTATCATGCTCCACTTTTCATTATTGGTCAGTAGAAACTTCAGCATTTTTGAGTCGCCTGTGAAGCATAGGGACAATTTGGAATTGCTTTGTTTTTAAATGAAAGCCAATTTTTAGTATATTTACATTTATACAGTTAACACACATATATGAAAGGCTGTATACTGGTTGTATTATATTGAAAAGAAATAAACGATATTTAGTAAAGGTATATGATGTTTTATTGGGTGGTATATTTGTTGAACTTCCTGGATCCAGCTGCACAAAGGTTAGT
This sequence comes from Ostrea edulis, assembly GCF_947568905.1. Classification (NCBI taxonomy): domain Eukaryota; kingdom Metazoa; phylum Mollusca; class Bivalvia; order Ostreida; family Ostreidae; genus Ostrea; species Ostrea edulis. The sequence continues at coordinate 13,445,916 of NC_079169.1, forward strand.
TAGTTAGTCATTTATATACAGATAACTAGACACTAGCTGTCAGTTAAACTTAAATAACTTTTGTGCAACCGGGTCCTGCTCGAGAATATTTCACTTAAATATGGAGACATCACCATTACCATTAAAGGGCTGCAAAATTTAGACTTCAGCTTGGCTTTCCAGCAGAGAAGAATCTTTATCGTGACACGGGGCCTTGGATTTTGCAATCTCGTCCAAAGAACCCCCTCCCCAAAGGGTATTTAGGACCTATTCTAAACCAGATCCCCATAGGAAGTTGGTACATGCATATTGATCAGTGAGCTAAGTGTTGTCTACTCAATATCTGTAGTGTTGCCTACTCAATAGCTGTAGTGTTGTTTACTCAATATCTGTAGTGTTGTCTACTCAACAGCTGTAGTGTTGCCTACTCAATAGCTGTAGTGTTGTTTACTCAATATCTGTAGCGTTGTCTACTCAATATCTGTAGTGTTGTCTACTACTTAATATCTGTAGTGTTGTCTACTCAATATCTGTAGTGTTATCTACTCAATATCTGTAGTGTTGTCTACTCAATATCTGTAGTGTTATCTACTCAATAGCTGTAGTGTTGTTTACTCAATATCTGTAGCGTTGTCTACTCAATATCTGTAGTGTTGTCTACTACTTAATATCTGTAGTGTTGTCTACTCAATATCTGTAGTGTTATCTACTCAATATCTGTAGTGTTGTCTACTCAATATCTGTAGTGTTGCCTACTACTCAATATCTGTAGTGTTGTCTACTACTCAATATCTGTAGTGTTATCTACTCAATAGCTGTAGTGTTGTCTACTCAATATCTGTAGTGTTATCTACTCAATATCTGTAGTGTTGTCTACTACTCAATATCTGTAGTGTTATCTACTCAATATCTGTAGCGTTGTCTACTCAATATCTGTAGTGTTGTCTACTCAATATCTGTAGTGTTGTCTACTACTCAATATCTGTAGTGTTATCTACTCAATATCTGTAGTGTTGTCTACTCAATATCTGTAGTGTTGTCTACTCAATATCTGTAGTGTTGTCTACTACTCAATATCTGTAGTGTTATCTACTCAATAGCTGTAGTGTTGTCTACTCAATATCTGTAGTGTTATCTACTCAATATCTGTAGTGTTATCTACTCAATATCTGTAGTGTTGTCTACTACTCAATATCTGTATTGTTGTCTACTCAATATCTGTAGTGTTGTCTACTCAATATCTGTAGTGTTGCCTACTCAATATCTGTAGTGTTGTCTACTCAATATCTGTAGTGTTGTCTACTCAATAGCTGTAGTGTTGTCTACTCAATATCTGTAGTGTTGTCTACTCAATATCTGTAGTGTTATCTACTCAATATCTGTAGTGTTGTCTACTACTCAATATCTGTAGTGTTATCTACTCAATATCTGTAGTGTTGTCTACTCAATATCTGTAGTGTTACCTACTCAATATCTGTAGTGTTGTCTACTCAATATCTGTAGTGTTGTCTACTCAATATCTGTAGCGTTGTCTACTCAATATCTGTAGTGTTGTCTACTCAATATCTGTAGTGTTGTCTACTCAATATCTGTAGTGTTACCTACTCAATATCTGTAGTGTTGTCTACTCAATATCTGTAGTGTTGTCTACTCAATATCTGTAGTGTTACCTACTCAATATCTGTAGTGTTGTCTACTCAATATCTGTAGTGTTGTCTACTCAATATCTGTAGTGTTATCTACTCAATATCTGTAGTGTTGTCTACTACTCAATATCTGTAGTGTTATCTACTCAATATCTGTAGTGTTGTCTACTACTCAATATCTGTAGTGTTGTCTACTCAATATCTGTAGTGTTGTCTACTCAATATCTGTAGTGTTACCTACTCAATATCTGTAGTGTTGTCTACTCAATATCTGTAGTGTTGTCTACTCAATATCTGTAGTGTTGTCTACTCAATATCTGTAGTGTTGTCTACTCAATATCTGTAGTGTTATCTACTCAATATCTGTAGTGTTGTCTACTACTCAATATCTGTAGTGTTATCTACTCAATATCTGTAGTGTTGTCTACTCAATATCTGTAGTGTTATCTACTCAATATCTGTAGTATTATCTACTCAATATCTGTAGTGTTATCTACTCAATATCTGTAGTGTTGTCTACTACTCAATATCTGTAGTGTTATCTACTCAATATCTGTAGTGTTGTCTACTCAATATCTGTACTGTTGTCTACTCAATATCTGTAGTGTTATCTACTCAATATCTGTAGTGTTATCTACTCAATATCTGTAGTGTTGTCTACTCAATATCTGTAGTGTTGACTACTCAATATCTGTAGTGTTGTCTACTACTCAATATCTGTACTGTTGTCTACTCAATATCTGTAGTGTTATCTACTCAATATCTGTAGTGTTGTCTACTACTCAATATCTGTAGTGTTATCTACTCAATATCTGTAGTGTTGTCTACTCAATATCTGTAGTGTTGTCTACTCAATATCTGTAGTGTTATCTACTCAATATCTGTAGTGTTATCTACTCAATATCTGTAGTGTTGTCTACTACTCAATATCTGTAGTGTTGTCTACTCAATATCTGTACTGTTGTCTACTCAATATCTGTAGTGTTGTCTACTCAATATCTGTACTGTTGTCTACTCAATATCTGTAGTGTTGTCTACTCAATATCTGTAGTGTTATCTACTCAATATCTGTAGTGTTGTCTACTCAATATCTGTAGTGTTATCTACTCAATATCTGTAGTGTTGTCTACTCAATATCTGTAGTGTTATCTACTCAATATCTGTAGTGTTGTCTACTCAATATCTGTAGTGTTGTCTACTCAATATCTGTAGTGTTGTCTACTCAATATCTGTAGTGTTATCTACTCAATATCTGTAGTGTTGTCTACTCAATAGCTGTAGTGTTGTCTACTCAATATCTGTAGTGTTGTCTACTCAATATCTGTAGTGTTGTCTACTACTTAATATCTGTAGTGTTGTCTACTCAATATCTGTAGTGTTGTCTACTACTCAATATCTGTAGTGTTGTCTACTCAATATCTGTAGTGTTGTCTACTCAATATCTGTAGTGTTGTCTACTCAATATCTGTAGTGTTGTCTACTCAATATCTGTAGTGTTGTCTACTACTCAATATCTGTAGTGTTGTCTACTACTCAATATCTGTAGTGTTATCTACTCAATATCTGTAGTGTTATCTACTCAATATCTGTAGTGTTGTCTACTACTCAATATCTGTAGTGTTGTCTACTCAATATCTGTAGTGTTGTCTACTCAATATCTGTAGTGTTATCTACTCAATATCTGTAGTGTTGTCTACTACTCAATATCTGTAGTGTTATCTACTCAATATCTGTAGTGTTGTCTACTCAATATCTGTAGTGTTGTCTACTACTCAATATCTGTAGTGTTGTCTACTACTCAATATCTGTAGTGTTGTCTACTCAATATCTGTAGTGTTGTCTACTCAATATCTGTAGTGTTGTCTACTCAATATCTGTAGTGTTGTCTACTCAATATCTGTAGTGTTGTCTACTCAATATCTGTAGTGTTGTCTACTCAATATCTGTAGTGTTGTCTACTCAATATCTGTAGTGTTATCTACTCAATATCTGTAGTGTTGTCTACTCAATATCTGTAGTGTTATCTACTCAATATCTGTAGTGTTATCTACTCAATATCTGTAGTGTTGTCTACTCAATATCTGTAGTGTTATCTACTCAATATCTGTAGTGTTGTCTACTACTCAATATCTGTAGTGTTATCTACTCAATATCTGTAGTGTTGTCTACTCAATATCTGTAGTGTTATCTACTCAATATCTGTAGTGTTATCTACTCAATATCTGTAGTGTTGTCTACTACTCAATATCTGTAGTGTTATCTACTCAATATCTGTAGTGTTGTCTACTCAATATCTGTAGTGTTATCTACTCAATATCTGTAGTGTTATCTACTCAATATCTGTAGTGTTATCTACTCAATATATGTAGTGTTGTCTACTACTCAATATCTGTAGTGTTATCTACTCAATATCTGTAGTGTTGTCTACTCAATATCTGTACTGTTGTCTACTCAATATCTGTAGTGTTATCTACTCAATATCTGTAGTGTTATCTACTCAATATCTGTAGTGTTGTCTACTCAATATCTGTAGTGTTGACTACTCAATATCTGTAGTGTTGTCTACTACTCAATATCTGTAGTGTTATCTACTCAATATCTGTAGTGTTATCTACTCAATATCTGTAGTGTTGTCTACTACTCAATATCTGTAGTGTTATCTACTCAATATCTGTAGTGTTATCTACTCAATATCTGTAGTGTTATCTACTCAATATCTGTAGTGTTGTCTACTACTCAATATCTGTAGTGTTGTCTACTCAATATCTGTACTGTTGTCTACTCAATATCTGTAGTGTTGTCTACTCAATATCTGTACTGTTGTCTACTCAATATCTGTAGTGTTGTCTACTCAATATCTGTAGTGTTATCTACTCAATATCTGTAGTGTTATCTACTCAATATCTGTAGTGTTGTCTACTCAATATCTGTAGTGTTATCTACTCAATATCTGTAGTGTTGTCTACTCAATATCTGTAGTGTTGTCTACTCAATATCTGTAGTGTTATCTTCTCAATATCTGTACTCAATATCTGTAGTGTTGTCTACTACTCAATATCTGTAGTGTTGTCTACTCAATATCTGTAGTGTTGTCTACTCAATATCTGTAGTGTTATCTACTCAATATCTGTAGTGTTGTCTACTCAATAGCTGTAGTGTTGTCTACTCAATATCTGTAGTGTTGTCTACTACTCAATATCTGTAGTGTTGTCTACTACTCAATATCTGTAGTGTTATCTACTCAATATCTGTAGTGTTATCTACTCAATATCTGTAGTGTTGTCTACTCAATATCTGTAGTGTTGTCTACTCAATATCTGTAGTGTTGTCTACTCAATATCTGTAGTGTTGTCTACTCAATATCTGTAGTGTTGTCTACTCAATATCTGTAGTGTTATCTACTCAATATCTGTAGTGTTATCTACTCAATATCTGTAGTGTTGTCTACTCAATATCTGTAGTGTTATCTACTCAATATCTGTAGTGTTATCTACTCAATATCTGTAGTGTTGTCTACTCAATATCTGTAGTGTTGTGTACTCAATATCTGTAGCATTGTCTACTCAATATCTGTAGTGTTGTTTACTCAATATCTGTAGTGTTGACTACTCAATATCTGTAGAACCCTTTACTTGATAGACATCAAACTTGTTATTTTGGTTTCCCCTAAAGTTTAGATGATCACTATTGATTTTGAGGTCACAGGTTCAATTATTAAACTACTCTAGACATGGGAAGGTATTGGCTGCTCACTATTTTGACAACCCTTTGCATGTCAGACATCTAACTAGGTACACTGGTACTCCCTAAAAAGTAGATGACCTACATTGGTTTTCAAGTCACAAGTTCAAAGGTCATGACACTAGTAGTTAGGTCTATATTGACAGTGGATATTGGCCTGAGTAGTTCAGTGGTTAGAACATCTGACTAGTAATACAAGGGTTACGAGTTTGATTCTCGGTCCAGCTCATTTCCCCCTTACTTATATTACAACTTACGTAATTTCAGCTTGACCAAGAACGGGTTAGTGGGAACTATTTGAGTTGACAGCTGTCTGTCTTAAAATTTTAACATTTCATTTGTGAAGCATGATGTCTCCGCCATCTTTACGTGATAAGATTGCAGACAAGTGTGTATAGGTTGCGGACAAAACCCATTGTGTCCAACCATTTTAGTGGGATAAATATCGAGATGTTACTTTTGCCTCTATCGTGGCTCAGTGGTTGTGGTTAGAGGGCTAAGTTTGTGACCACATGGATGCTGGCTTCAGCTTGCTTGTTAACACAGCGAATGAGAAAAATAAAAATTGAATTTGAAACTTGGTACAGTGCGTTTGAGGTTTCTCCTTCACAGCTGTTAATATGTTCGTGAGGAGCAAAGATATACCAGAAGTGGTATAAATCATATAGGAATTATAAACAATTCAAAAGAACTTTCAGTGAACTTGAAATTGAAAAACTTTTCTCGAATGAACATCAAAACGTATGCATTTTCATCACTTTACACGACCATTCCCCACGATAAATTGAGGACAAGACATTTTGACATCATAGACAGTTGCTTCTTCAACAAATATGGAAGAAGGAAAAATTCCTATCTATGCTATTACTTGTGTGGATTTTTACTCACGCTGATCGTATGCTGCTAGGAGATTTGGTTCCGCAGGTCAAGAGTTTAACTCCCGGAAGGGGCGGAAGTCAGCATCCAAATAAAAGTGAAATTTTCTTTGCTTTATATTAAATATTTCTTCACTTAGGGCAGTTATGTTTTTTAAGAGTTTATTGCTATTTCTGTGCTTTATATAAAAAAATATTTCAAAAGCAATGTGTATCTTGTATGACCCCCTTAACGTAACTGTATCCCATTTCCATTCTTAACGACCGTCACGTGTAGCGTGTGACAGTTCATATCTCGGACAGTTAAAATTAGTGAAAGATCGTGATGTCACCAGACGTCAAAAAGCATTAGGGGCGAGTTCAAAAGTTCAATGTCTGACCAAAAACTAAATTCACATAGTTTTCACCAAGCCCCCTCACCCCCTTTAAATGGATGTTGAAACTAACTAAAAACACACGGTTATAAATAACACTCTGTACACCCCTTCTACTGTTTATCCACAAATGAAAGCGTACATAAAAAACTATTAAATGTTTATTAAAATGTAATATTATTATATGGTTTTTAACAGTCGATTGCCTTTTTCTTTTTCCACGAAAGTGTGATCTATGTCGAATGACAGAAACTTATGGGAGATTTTATCCCCCTCCCCCTAACTATTTGAATTTAGCTTTTTATCCGACATTGATCTTTTGATCTCGCCCCTTAGTTTAATCAACGAAAGCAGCTGGGACCGAAAATAACGCACTGATCGTGATCTCTCATTAATAACATCAAAAGTTTCCTGAACCTGCTGTCTAACTATGTCCCTAATCGTTGACCTGGTGCAAGTTTATTTTTACATTTTAAAAAAACCCTTCCTTGTATGGCTACAGAAATTCTAAGGAAGTCAATACATGTGGTCGTTCTAAGAATAGTTTACTATATCACATGTATCGCGACAATTTTACAGTCTCACCATAATTCATTTCGTTGTAACCTATGTAGAAACCTACAATGAAGTGAAGTAGTAGGGCTGGCTTTAGTCAGACTGAACAATTTCATTACATGTAGTAATCTAATATTGAATAAATATCCAAGCTATTTATAGTCATGTGCATTGACCCTTGATTCCGTGAAATCTACTTTTGATACTTGTCTGAAAGAAGCATATTGTCACCAAATATTCCGTGCATTTAGATCATTCAGTATTCGTATGTCTCTGACACAGATGCAGATTCTACAGTATTGTATTCCATGCAGGATTCTTAAGAGAATTGGTTAATTGTGAGGCCAATATTGAAAAAAAAAGTATTTAAAAAACCTAACCATTACATTTTTTGCATTATAGACAAATGTATTAATGTATTACATGTACAAATGTATTGTATGAAAGACTGATCGATAGGGGATGCTTACTGCTCCTAGACACCTTATCCCACCTGTGGTATGTCCAGGGGTCCGTGTTTGCCTAACTCTTTATTTTGTATTCCTTGTGGGAGTTATGAGATTGATCACTGTTCGTTATCTTCACCTTTATAGGAGTTATGAGATTGATCACTGTTCGTTATCTTCACCTTTATAGGAGTTATGAGATTGATCACTGTTCGTTATCTTCACCTTTATAGGAGTTATGAGATTGATCACTGTTCGTTATCTTCACCTTTCATGCTTTTAATTCCTACGGTGTCCGTGATATCCAAAGAATACTACATGTATAGCTTTAATTGTCTCACAATACTTTTAAAAAGATTATTTATTTAAGAATAGGCAAATATACAAGAAAATGTCATAGAAATCCATACCTTTAAAACAAAAGAGATCTTGTACAATATATAGAGCAAAAAGGAAAACTTAAGCTATTTGATATTAAAAGTATGGTGGGTATAATGCATATGCATATGCCCATGATTACCAATGAAAGCCACATGGCTTATTTCTAATGGAGTCCTTTTATTCATTGTCTCGGGAATTCCTTAATTTTACGATGCGTCAGTAATAAGTGGT